>NC_056743.1:1354238977-1354476477 GCF_019279795.1 Protopterus annectens | reverse complement strand
TTGCCAAATATGTCACAGTTACCAAAGTGACACACATGCCAACTGCAGACATCATACCTGACTGACACATCATGCTATTACAAAGTCTGTCACTTTGTCACTTGTGCAGGTTTGTAGAAGTAGATAAGACCAGTCACTATGGTGGGTTATCCCACCATCCATGAAGGCATTCACAAGATTGCCTGTTGTAAGAGGTTGTGTGTATGTCCCAGGAATATAATCTATGTGGAGGAGGTCATGTGTATGCAGCCCTATAGTACATACAAGTGGATACATAGGGTTACTAATATGTCTATTGGCAATTGTGTATGTGTTTCTGTCTGCCCAGCCCCTGTGGCTGTCTTTAGTGTGTGTATGTGATGACTATACCATTTTGTGTGCCTCTTCCACCCTGTTAACTCCCCCATTGGCAACCTAGTGTCAGCCCATACAGATGTCATCCACTGTACAAGCACAGTTACACAGTTTCTACCACCAGACCACTGTGGTGCATGCAATGGTTGTATCACTGTGTATTGTACATTAATAGATGGGTAGGTCATCTACTCTAAGATATGTGACCTCCATGTGCATGTGTGTTTCAATGCATGTCCCGTGTGTGTGTGTGTGTGTGTGTGTGTGTGTGTGTGTGTGTGTGTGTGTGTGTGTGTGTGTGTGTGTGTGTGTGTGTGTGTGTGTGTGTGTGTGTGTGTGGGTGTCAGATGGCTGTAACATGTTAAGGGCCTCTGAACCCACCATTGGCAATCCTAACAGCCCCAGCAATTGTAGTAGTGGCAGAAACTGCCACACTACAGTACTGCTGTACTATTTGTGTTATGTATCTAGCGCTATTGTTCATAAGGCTGTGCAGGTAGGGGCTGTGCTCAGCCCTTCACCAGCTGCCCCATGTGCAAGACTATGAGTCTGTGTGCACTACCAGTATGACAGGCCAGACATGCATATGAGATAGCAAACACACATGCTGGTGAGTGTCAGATTAGACTAACACAGGCTGGGATGTGTCAGCAATACATACCCCAAACCTGTCATACACACCAGGCATACCTTCATCAACTGCATGATGGTTGAGTGGATGGGACAGAAATGGTAGGGGCAACATGTGCTGATAGCTGAATCTGTTGCAGTTAAAGTAATGGCTAAGCTTGTGAGGGACCTATTGCCAGTACTCAAGTAATTTCCTCTTTATGTGTGAGCCTGTGGTCCTACAGAACACCCAGGTGACATGTATGAAGGCTAGGTTGCTGTGTCAAGGGTATGTATGCAAGGTCACACTGTCTGCCACAATTGCCTCTCACACACTGATGCTTGTAAACACACCTGGTAAACATGTACATATACAGCTGTACCTTGGCTATGAAAAGGTCACTGTGTTTCCACTCTGCCTTACTCATCATTGCTACTGTCAGCAGGCCCACAGCCTGCAGACACACAGACACCTGGAACACAAACAGAATACAATACGTGACACTACAGTCAGTAAGCAGTACTAACAGCAATAATGCATCATGAATAACAAGGTACATACACCTCGATGTGTACTCATAACTACTGCCAGCAGACAGTGCCTTATACAGCATGACATTGCTACAGTGCACTATAGTCACCTTGTGCATCAGACCCATATGAGCATGTCCGTGCATCAATGGTATGGATGACAGGGTTGTGAAACAAGTATTATCACATCACATGCACTGGGTGTGGTGTTAGATTGCCAGAGGCCTAGGTTGGGCCATATGGCTGACATCATGTGTGTGTGTGTGTGTGTGTGTGTGTGTGTGTGTGTGTGTGTGTGTGTGTGTGTGTGTGTGTGTGTGTGTGTGTGTGTGTGTGTGTCTGGAGGGGTGGTGTTCAAGTGGGCTGTGCAGAGGAGCTGTGCATGTCTGGTGGTGACCGGCCTGTGATACGGATGTGTGAGTGTTTTGTCTGCACACCATCAAGTCATGCAGATGCTCGACACAGGGCTATGGTGAACAGCCATGGACCATATATGGCAGGATGTATGGTTCACCATCTCCAAGCAGGGACGTGGGAACTGGTTCTGCCAGGTGTCTCAGTGGCACCACCAGGCCCAAGGACAGATGCACTACTACTCCCCGATGGTGACTGCTGTCTGCTGGATCTGCATCCCTGATGGGACTGGCCAGGGCAACGTGTCTGTGGCCTGCTCCAGTTTGGTGTGGATAGCACCCTCCCTTCCATAGTGCTGGTGGCACTGCCCCTACGGCACTGTGAATGTGCATGGCCACCGCGCTCTTAGCTGATCATGTTGCTGACCTATGTCCACCTGGCCAATGCCCTACTCCCACCACATGATCAAGCACAGACATTGCACGGTCAAGCAGTGACAATGTCTCACCCCACTGTCTATCCATGACATCGGCAAGATGATGTATGGCATCACAAATGCCATGGAGGTCATCACACATGGCAGGAAGTGCTGCATTAATGACCCTGAGCATCTGTTTGGTGTTGTGGTCAGCATGCGCCTGTGCCTCCATGATGGAGTGTAACATGCATCTGGTGACACCTGATATGGCACTTGCGACAGGGGCTTGATGGGCAGCAGTCCTCCATCGAGCACCCCTGTCCATCTGCCTATGTGTGACCTCACCTCCTCTCTGCTTATGGCTGGTGTCTACACTCACACTTGCCATAGTCAACACACTAGCCTGTTCCATGCCACCACCCTCCAACTGTCCATTATCCGTGGCTGCTGGGGACTGAGTATGTGTGGACATACTGACTGTGTGCGGGGACATGGTGGGTGAAACTGGGCTACCAAAAATGGCACAGATTCAGGCCCCAACAACTCCACCTGTGCCTCACTATGACCACCATCATCATGGGAGTCTGCTAAGACACTCACATCAGGTTGTGAGGGAGAGAGAACCAACCTCCATGTTCACCTGTGAGGGGAAGACAACATATGTAAATTAATACCCCGCAGTATTATGTTTGCTCATACACACACACACACACACACACACACACACACACACACACACACTCACACACACACACACACACACACACACACACACACACACACACACACACACACACACACACTCTTGGTAAAGTTTGGCACAGCTTTGACACCACCTATGAGCCCTTCAGGCCAGGCCTTACAGTATTTCTACCTGCCACAATCCATCTCTTTCACAGTTACTGTAAGGCCCACAACAAAGGGTGACAAATCCTACTGTGTGATGGGTCTATTAGCAGAATGGTAATTGTGACCAAGACCAAGGCTGTTGGAGTGAGCTATGCAGTGTCACCAAGCACATATGCAAGTACTGTAAGAGCTGAATTACTGCTATACAGACCACACACAATGACAAGGTGTAACGATATGTGATGATAACTGATGAAGGAACAAGAGTATACACTATCACTGCAGTACAAAACAAATTATAAAAACAGATGCAGGGTGAAGGTCGGTACTATAAAATAATGATACAAACTAAAATAAAATAAAGTGCTGACCAAACAAGGCTAAAATATCAAAATACTTTAATGTACCAAAAGAAATGTTAAGCGCTTTTGCGATGAACACACCGCTCCTTCAGACAACCATAAAAAACATTGCAGACATTTAAATATACATATCCAACCAATAAGAATAGCTCTTAATAGTGATGTCATGCAGTAATATACATAGTAAATAGAATGAGGGATGTAAAAACACATTAAAATTGCATAAATGGAAGCTATCTAAAAATATATTACTCTTAATGTTTCAGAGAACATCCTTTTAAAAATGGTTTAATTGTAGAAACACCATTCAAACCTGGTGGTCTTTCTGCATTAAGTAATAAAATCCATTTCTGCTCAAATGCTTCAGCGTGATTCAATAAATCACCACCTCTCAGACCCACATCTAAAACTTGCAAAGCAAAAAATTTAAAAAACATGTACAATCATAGGTCATAACATGTATAGCTAAAGCATTCTTTTTTATTGTTTTATATTTCTTTGATGCTCAAGAATACTGTCTTTAAAATATCTATTTGTTTTACCTACATAAAAAACATGACGTAGCAGACAAAAAGCAAAATAGAACAAATTGACAGTCTTGCAGTCTGCATAGAAGTCTATATTAATAGTAAAACCTGCAGATGGGTGTTTGAAAGATGGACAATTCCTACAAGGGAACGTACCTAAC
The DNA here is from genome assembly GCF_019279795.1 of Protopterus annectens. Classification (NCBI taxonomy): domain Eukaryota; kingdom Metazoa; phylum Chordata; order Ceratodontiformes; family Protopteridae; genus Protopterus; species Protopterus annectens. Next base: position 1,354,472,312 of record NC_056743.1, on the reverse strand, counting down.
CTATTAGACTCTTTTCTCATGTTATGTATAAATGATCTGTAACAGAGATGTTGTTTCAAGGATTTATTATTTCTAAAAGAAAACTGTGGTGTAGTCCCAATGGGTGGTACTGTGCATATACTCTATAAATTCTATCAATTGATCTACAGTGCCTCCCCACAACATAAAAATATCATCAGCAAAACAAACATACCAAAATATGTGCTTATAATAAACATTACTATGTGTCAATAACTTGTACATTAAAGTATTTTGATATTTTAGCCTTGTTTGGTCTGCACTTTATTTTATTTTAGTAAGTATCACTGCAGTACCTACACAGTTCGGACTCACAGATTTATTTCAGACAACATTGCAGGACAGTCTGCAATACATACAGGAAACATAAAGTACTAGGTGCATGGCCTCATAAGCTGATACCAGGCTATTGGCCCTGATGCCCTCATAAGCCTAGCCCAGACTTTTGCCCATGTCCCTTCAAAGCCAGGACCTTTTTCCCCTGTCCAGCTGGGACATGTGGGATCCCAGGGGTGTCTTATCCATTTCCCATGCAGTCATCCAGCTTCTTCTTCAAGAGGACTATACATGTACTATGCTAGATATGGGGAGAGAGTGTATTTTACAGACAGTGTATTGTGTGGGACACTACACTATGCCACCAATAAGTACTATACATATCACAGACCAGGTGGGACCTTGCGTGCATGTTGCTTAAGTGAGGTTTGTCTTACAGATATGCAGAAATGCCATCAATGCTGGTTTGGAAATGGCCTTGTATGCTAGACACAGGTCACCTATGATCAGTCTGTATGAGACTGAGCACAGGGACAGAGCTTTCAGCCTATCTGTATAGAATAGGTGTCGCAGACCCTGGATTTGCTTAGTCAGAAACCTCTGTGGTCTCTGCAACTGCTGCATTTGCTTGGCAAGGTACATGCCAAAGGAGCCATTGTACTTGGTACTGCATCTGATAAGGGTGGAGTACAGGGATGTTGTGGCCTCCTGATTCCTGGATGACATACCGGCATTTGTGAGGTGGGCCATGTAGACAGCCATACAATGGCGCCCACACTGTGGGAAACTGTCAGGTTGCTACTAACCTTGGTGCACAAGTAGCCTCACACCTGATTGCATGCTCAGTACATTATTACTATCATAATTAGTGTGGATGACATCTGCCACAGCAGGGAAAATTATGCATCTCCTGGCATTCGGTTTGAGACAATGTTTTGTGCACCAGTCATTAATTTGGGTAAGGGCCTCTTGGAGGATGCTCACATCAGTAGGAGAATGTAAGACAGTGGCCAGCTTGCAAGCATCTGTAAACCTCATCAGCCACAGACTACCACTTTTGTCTTGTACCTCAGATATGTATATCTCAAACAGTAGAGGGACCCAGACCGATACTTGGGGTACACCACTATGGAAGAGTCTACTACTAGAGGTGGGTTCCACTACTTTGACTGAGTAGGTACTATCATTGAGCCAGTTAGCTACCCATCTGGTAACATACAGGTTCATGACTAGCTATGTAGGCTTATGTATCCTGGCTGCCTGGGGATTATTGTGAGAGAATTGGGCTAGGTGAAGGGAGGCATTGTTCACCATCTTCCCCTCGTCCTTGTGTTTGTTGACCACTTCAGAGAAGTCAACCAGGTTTAACAGGCCTGATCTCCCTTTGACAATACCACACTGTATGGGCTCAAGCATTTTGAGTTTGCAGATGTCCCTGTTCATAATGTCCTTGATATTGCCTTCCATGCCCTTGCAGAGTCGGCTAGTTAGGCTGATGTGCATATCACTGGCTGGGTCACCTTTGTGTATATCGATGACAGTGGCTGTCCTCTGTGTAGATGGGATGACACTGGTGCTCAGGCTTTGGTTGACTACAGTGTGTAATGGAGCTGAGAGCTCATGCCTAAGTTCATGTAGGATGCAGCCAGGGATGGTATCAGGCCTATGGAGACTTCTGTGTGTTGTCTTTGAGAGGGCATTACGGACCTGCTTCCTGATGATGAGGGGAGGGTGGCAGGTGCTGTGCATGCACATGCGTACATATGGGGGGACGGGGGGGTGATGTTTATAGTTCACCTGTCTGCAGCAGGTTGGCTATATGTATGATGTATGTGTATGTGGTGTTCTTGACCACCACTGCAGAGCAGATTTGGGTGTTGCCTCTGGGATTGCAGACATATGTATGGAAGGTCTAGTGATTGGCCTTGGCGGATGTGTCCAATTTGCACTCAAAGATAGCCTTAGGGTAATTCACCTGTGACCTTATTTGCTTGTTCAGATCAAGGTGACATTGTTTCCAGTAAGGCACCTGCTTCTTCTTGGACCTGTCCAGCAATTATTTTCACCTATTATGGCATTTGTGTATTGCTGCTGTCCACCACAGATGTTTACCCTACCTTGAGGGAGATGATGTTGTCCTGTCAGGTATTGCTAAGTCCATAAAGCTATGTAGGTGCTCACATAGTATTGTAGTGTGGGCTTGAACACTACTGCTAGTTCCAACTGATGGGGGCGGTGGCTGTAAAGCTACTTCTACCTGCTCTGAGGAGATTTATAGCCATTTTTGTAAAGTTTATTTTGTTTGACCCTGACTTGAACAGTGTCAGATCTATGTGGTCAGATCTTACCAAGGAGGATGACAGTGTATGAGTGCTACAGTGGCTACTCATGTTGGTTAGGACCAGGTACAGGATATTTCCACCTGTCATAGGAGTGTTGACCAGTTGATCCAAAGCTTTGCCATTGACAAAGTCGAGGAATCTCTGTGCATTCATGTTCAGGTAGCATAGGTCATGCACACTATAAGACTCAGGAGCAGGGTGGATGGTTGAATCTTGACAGATTCCAGCAAGTCCAGATAGGTGTGATAGGTGTCTAGAGTCATGGTTGGAGGTCTGTAGATAGCTATGATTTGAGTAGGTTTTTGTCAAATGTTAACTGTACTCAGGATGTCTCCCATGCGTCATACTGTTTGACCACCCTGGAGGTGTGTATGTGTATGATAAGGTTTAAAACTCCACTGCCTGTGGCTTTGCAGCCCCCCTCCATTTGGGGTCTAAATGGATGATGGGATGAGTAACATGGCATGGTTAGTGTGCTCTCCACAGCTGCAAAGCAGGTGTCAGTGACTGCACAAATGTCAGCATCCTACAGGACAAGGTACGTTTGCATTGATATGGGTTTCATGCTAAGACACCTAGCTCCTGTTAGAGCAAGACATCTGCACAAAGGCACACATCATTGGTGGGCAAATGTCATAAAATAGTGACACTTTATAAATCTAGCTGTAACACACCAAGTTGCTAGCAAAGACAGTTTTGCAGGATATGACATCTGACATTCAAATGTATGCTATTATGTTATGAATTCAGTCTTTAATGGGTTTGCCAGTGATTTGCCAGATGATACACGACTGTACGAGGCATTGATTACAAATATGAGGCAAACATGTGGTCAGTCTGCAAAACTCTGGACAGTTGACAGGTATGGGCTCAGTATATAACATGCAGTTCAACACACACTTCTATGCCTGTTCTTTACTATACTATTAACCTATATAAGTCTCTTACATTTGTAAGACAGGCATAAGTATCATAGTAGCATTCACAGGTGACATATAAGTGTTTACAACATCCCAGGTAGCTGGGCTAGCAGTATCACAGTCAGTATTGGACAACAGACACTCCAGTAGAAGTCATCCATGAGTTGACCATTGCTGGGGTGACTCAGGGGCCAGAGCAGTGATCCATGTCACTGGAGACAGAGCAAGCATAAATGGCAATAGGTGCCGGACAGCAGCATGTGAGTCCAGCAGGACTTCTTGCGACCTAGTGTTTAACTTCCTACTTCACATTATTGCATTCCCACCTTCGGCATTCCATTACAAGCTTCAGTGATTGACATACCTGTTATAGTGATGAAGGATTTCCTCATAATAATGCAAATTTTTAGGTTTGTGTAGCTGCTGTCTGTCATTGTGGACATGGTTCAAACCTGTGTTGCATAGGCAGCAGCTTCCTTTTGTAGGTAATGCTTATGAGCAGGTGATGGCCTGTGCACTAATCAATGTCTCCCACTTGCTACTTGCATTCAGAGCAGCTGTGTTGTCTTTCCATTAGCCAATGCCATAGCAACACAATGTTATAATTAAGTCCTTCATGTGGGCATTGCCCTTTTCCTTGCCTGTGAGAAGGAAATTATGGATGTGTGTGGGGGCTACAGCTTCACAGATGGTAGGTGGAAATACCTCTCAGAACAAGAAATGTGTAAACAGCCTAACAACATGGGGGACAAAGTTCCAGAAATAGGTACAGATTGTAAGTAAGTATTTGTTATACACATAGAAGATTGCTAGATTAACAGGGTTTGTCTGGTCATGCATTGTCTGCATGACTTGATGTCTGACAGCAGTATGTCTCTGACATACCTCTCAATTGTCCAGATGTCCACAGACTGCCCAGAGATTTGTCTGTTATGTTTGGTCTGTTCCTCAGATAATTTCTGTTTTTGAGAAATCAGTAGGATAATGTGAGGATTACAGTCAGCAAATGTTGATATCCATTTGTATTTCAGACATCATATCCTTCAAGGATGTTATAGGTTCATAGGTTCATAGGTTCATACTAGGCTATCTGCCCGAGGGCATTTACAAGCCTAGCCCATAGTTTTGTGGCTCACGCCCCTCACCCCTATAGGGAACTATACATTATTTTTTTTTGCTGTGCCTCTGTTGAGAGAGCACACTGAGAAGGGGGGTATATGCGGTATCTCTGCCATCCCATGGTTTTTTAGATTTTTGAAGAACAAGAGCAGTGCTCTTGCTCTGCCTTTATTTATTTTATTCCACGTCATAGGGTGATAGTCTTCTCCCTCCATCTGAATCTATAACCGTCCCTGTCGTAGTTTCAAGTCTCCGGTTAGGGACTCTGACTGATCTAGATTTTGGTGACCCAGCAGATCTAGATTTTTGAGGTTGAAGCATATTTGTATGTTAGGCAAAGGTCACCTCTGAGCTTACAACAAACCTTGTAACACCAGCAACTGTTTCAGTTTGTAACACCATTATGTGTGATATGTCCCTCTTTTTGGCCCCCTGTGCCCAGGTATGTCAGGCTTTGTCCAGATGTCTTGCAGTAAGCGGTTCAGAGGTAAGGTATATCATTATTTAGTGACTTCACTCATGATATCATCCCAGTGACTTAACAGACGCCCAGAAGTGATATGCGGCACTGGTCATAAATATGGTCCCACACCATGGACAGTCTGTGGAAATCTGTACAGTTGAGAGTTATGTATGCCTGGCCATTGTTAACAGACTGCCAAGACTATGTAGCGGTGTTGTGTGTAAATGTTTGTTGGGCTGAGTAGGGAGACTAGTAGATGTGAGTGTCATAGATCATTTTTTATCTGACTGTGAATGCTGCTACAGTTGCTGGTGGTCTATCAGGTGTATATATTTGTAGGGGCAGACTGAAAAAATTCCTGTAACACCTCTGGAATCCCAGTAGACTGTGAGTTAGGGCAGTATATGTCTGTGTAGTGTATGACTGGTAATCAGGATGTTTGTTCAAACAGTTGTTATACTCTAGAGTTCATTTGGGGTACTGGTATGTTGTTGTGACTGTGGTGCAAATGGTTTTGGGTGGACAATTTCTTACCAATGTCTGCTTTTCCCTACAGTTGCAGCCCTATAGTGCATGATATATTTGTAAATATATGGGTAATCCTCCAGAGCTGCTTTTGGGTAATGTTGTGTTGGTCTTACTGTGGTTCAGAAGGTGCTGGGTGAAATGGTTGGCAGCTCTCAGTGTTTTTTCTCTTCTGTTACATGACTGCAGTCATACCTCTCCACTGTCCAGATGTCTAGACACTGTCCAGATGGGTGGATCATGTGTTTGGTCTGTTCCCCATAATAGTTGCGGGTTTCTGACAAATCAATGGGATGATGTGAGCATTGACATCAGTAAATGATGACAATCATTTGTGTTTTAGACCTGGATTTTATCAGAAAATATATGTTAAATCAAACCATGCTACTCTAGCAGACATCTATGTATATAACAACCATATTTCAAATTTGTCACTATTATTTACCTTTTATCCTCCCACTTTGTCAGGCTTTTTGCAGCAGATGTCTTGCAGTAAGTGGATGATTTATATATATATATATATATATGTATATATATATATATATATATATATATATATATACACACACACACACACACACACACACACACACACACTGTGTTGTGTGTGTGTGTGTGTGTGTGTGTGTGTGTGTCTCTGTGTGTGTGTGTGTGTGTGTGTGTGTGTGTGTGTAGGTATATATATATATATATATATATATATATATATATATATATATATATATATATATATATATATATATATATATATATATATATATGCATATAACAGTACTATGGATATGTATTTTCCCTTATGTTAACTGTAGTGCATGATATGTTTGTAAAAACATTACAAAGTCCTACAGCTCAGATGGTATATAAGTACATTGCTGTGATTGTAGTGCACAGGGTCCTGGGTTCAAGACTTGGTAGTGATGACTTTTTGTCATTAATGTTAAATGACCATAATGCATAGGTTCATAGGTTCATACTAGGCTATCTGCCCTGGGGCATTTATAAGCCCAGCCTGAGTGTGTTTGGCTTTTGCCACCCTTTGATTTGAGTTTGCTGTGCATGATATGTTTGTAGAAGCTTTACAAATTCTCATGGTTCAGATGATGTAGTGGTATGTTACTGTGATTGTAGTGCACAGTGTCTTGGGTTCAAGACTTGGCAGGGCTGATTATTTTGTTGCTGGGCAGATCAAGGGCTGATGGACACAGAGTGATTAAAACACTTTTAAGCAGTTGTAAGTGGGTTTGCATGGTTTTGCACAAAGCTAAGCAATGCTAACAGATGGTTAAGTTACTCCCACTTACACCTGCACTAATTTTAGTTAAAGAAGACAAAAAAGGTGATAAGAAAGTGGTGAAATGTAGGCAAGCAGGAGGTAAAACAATAGGAAAACCAGCTAGGGATGTACAGGATGGGTGTAGGAAAGGACCACAGCTCTACATTTCTTCTGCAGCCACAGCTGTGAATCATGTGTAGAATTTGGAATTTACAGCCTCACACCTCACAGGGAGGGGTTTTGGTGACAGACATTTGTAGAATAATTTGTGGGTGGATTGATTAATGTCATTGTACATGGAGGCGAAATGTAGAGCTGAGTTTTTTTAGGTGAGAGTGGAATGTTGGGGAAGGGCTGTAGGTATGTTTGGGGAGGTAGGTTGGGTAGGATAGGTTGCATTTGCAGATAGACAAGACAGCAGTATATGACACATGAGGGGAGTAAACACCTTTGATGGGGGTGTTTGGGAATCCGAAGCCCATGAGCCCCCAAATGGATACAGTGGGACTGAGGTCCCTACTCATGGGCAGTCACCACTGCACTTTCACGGCCCCAAAGGTGGCTGTGCTGGGGGCTGGACAGGAGGAGCAGCCTTCCCCTTAAGGTGCACCAGGCGGCCCTCCATGTGGCGCAGCCATCCATCCAGCTACATGCAGATGACACTGTGCACTATATCCCTGAACTGGCGGTGGGTGATGGGATCCTCTCCACACCTGCACCCAGAGGGAATGGGCCCCATCACCAGAAGCGGTTCCACCCAAAGGTGATGGAGGACCAGCAGAAGAGGCAGTTCCGGGTTGGGTCCCAGATGTGCTGGGGCCCAATGCCGTGGCCAGATGAGGCGGGACAGGCAGATCCTCCAGGATCGGCCTTCCCAAATGTGCTATGGTGTTGAGGTTTTACAAAATATATTGATTAGACATGAACAAAACATTTCAAAATTAGTTATAACAGCATGCATGGGTATTCTGATTAAGCCCATACAACAGATTTGAAACAGTTGCATAGCAAACAGAACACATGCATAAATGGAACAACAATATGCATTGTAACAGCATGCCAGTAACACTGACAGCAACAGGCCACCAACAGTGGTATTTGAATAAGGTATGTTAACATGCAACCAATCAAATATATGAACAATAATAGAACACAGGTCCCAACATTAGGTTTTGAGAACAACATATCCATAGTACATGGATGATAATTACTGATGCAGATAAGGGGTGGGGGGAGAGACAAAAAGTTCATTAATAACTGTTTAGGCTTCTATTTTTCACAACAGTACTGCTCAATACTATACAGGTCTGTCCTCACTTTACATCTACCTATGACCCATAGCTTCTGTAGCACAAACATACATGTTAAACTGTTAACCTGGAATGGTATGGGGCAAACTGTGACAACTCTGGGTACAAGAATAGAATAGACTCGTACTAGTCAGGGTTACATATATGGTGCAGAATGTGTACCCTGCACTACTGCTGTTATGTGAGTGTGGTACTGGCATACTTCACCTGGTTTCCTATCTGTGTCCAGGGTTATTGGCAGCAGTGACCACTAGCAATGATAGAGTGACACTTGAGAGATATGTATCGGGAAGAGTGCATGTTTTATGCACCTATCCTGCTGTCATTTGCCAGCATGGGGTTGGGTAGTGGAACAGTTGTACACAGTGCATTAGTATACCCTTCATACAGCTGCTACCAACATTTCTTTAACTGTAAAACCTTGGAGAAAATATCTGTTAACACTACCTGACTGTTTCTACATTTATTCCTGATTCCTTGTGCGTAAATATGCACACATCTTACTACCACTCCCTGGATTCGAACCATGTCTGGGTGTGCAAAATTAACAACTAAGCTATTTCTCATCACACTGAGCCACTGGGGAACTGCAGTTTCATGTTTGACTGATTTCTGTCTAATAATCTCTTGTTTAGACAGTCTGACCTTGTAATCCTGAGATGCCTGCATGACAGATAGTGTACTGCGCATTAATCCTTTGAAATAATACAATCTGGAAAGCAAAGGTTAACACACGGCAATGCTGCATGGGATACACTGTGATACATTACACATTACTATTCAGGGTTCAGAGCTTGGTGCAGTATACATTTCATATTTCATTTATATCTTGTTTTACAGCTCCACAATCTACAGTTTTTCTTAACAGCTGGTTCTCAGAACAACCTCGGTTAATGCATGCTGTCAAAGCCATATTTGCTGTGGAAAACCTGTATACATTCAATTTCTACAACAACATACCAGAGTAAACACAACAGTTTGTGGTATGGATCTTTATTGCAGTGATATGACACAGTGCTTTAGTACTACATATGCTGTAAATCAATATTAGTCGGACACATTTATTTATTTGGTTAACACAGTAACAGTCTACCTACTGGCAGAAAACAATGCACTCCTTCTTAGTTATTTGCACTATATACTGCAAGACAGATTTGAACTCACCAGCCTGTCAGTGCAGCCTTAACAGTCTGTCAGCATGGGCTTCAATGTTGCTAGCCCTCTCTTCTGCAGCTGTAGGGGAGAAAAACAAACATTATGCATACTTGTCTATCATATACTCAGGCTAGACTTTGGTACAAACTACTTGATACTGATACATACACACTGATGGAGCATTCTGTGCCCATGCATCTTGGATCTGCTGGGTCAAGAGCACCCCCTTCCTCCACTTTAGGTTGGCATAATGATGCCATACCTGCTCACCAGTTCAGGGGATGCCAGTAGCACTGGTGAGATCACATGCAAGATGGTCCCAGGCCTCCACTTCATATTATGAGTCATGGCACTGGCCCTGCAGCAGTCTCTTACCATGATTTTCTACAAGGAGTTCAGCCATGACCCTGGACTCCTGAATGCCTCAGTGCTGCACCCAAAAGCCCACTCCCTCACCAATGCCCAACATAGTACCTGCAAAGATCAACTGCAACAAGGTCTAGCTGGATTCTCACCTGCATGGTTTAAATAAGGACATATTCCTGCCCTTTGCTGTCATTGGACCATTTTGAAAATGCTAAGCTCAGCTAAGCGGTGCGCAAATCTGCTAAACTGAGTTGAACAGTGCTTAAAGGGGTAAATGTTGAGCACTGCTTATCACTGTGCAAATCCACTTAGCTGAGCTGACTGCTGCTTAGCATTTACATTTATATTTAAGCACTTAAGCATTTGCAATGCTTACACCAGCTAAGCATAGCTGAACATTACTTAGCATTGCTCAGTTTTCATTTTAAATAATATCAGAGTTGTTGATTAATTCATCATTTCTGACATATTATTAAGTGTATATGATTTACTTTACATGACATCCCTCTATGTGCTTTCATTACATTACCTTAGGGTGTGACTATACTGTATGGGACACTTGTGTATACATGGGTGATTTCACATATTATATGCACTCACACTTCCATTTTGGACCAGCTACACTACCCTGGCTGACAAATATCACTTACTACATAATTTAACATAAAAAAGTGAAATTTGCACTAAATGTATTTACTAGGATATTGGCAATGTGTACCAGGTCTGAGTAGGTTTTATCATTTAGCATGAGTTTTGTACATTGATGAATTATTCTTGGCTTCAGATGCCAATCTGAGTTCATTGGCTGCCTGAGTAGATCAAATACTCTTTTTAAAATTCTTGTCAAATTTCTAAAATTTTACTTGACTTTGGGCTCTAATGAGATTTTTTCCATTTATTGCTGATATTATTCATGCCTGTGAGCCTCCAAATTTGTAAAATACCCTTTATATTTGAATGTGGATTGGAGTGCCAATCTTATACATTTGTTTAAGTGGATAAAAAAACTCCTTGGTGAATTTATTTGCTGAGGCAATATCTGGGATGATGTTGTTATAAATTAATTTCAAGACTTGGTCAAAGAATTTGAGGAAAGGATTTGTGCAGTTAAAGTCTTTGAATTCTGGTATATTTGTTTTAGGGGATATAGATAACTTGAAGGTAACGTTTAATAGTTTAGTAGTGAGGGAATTACTAAGGGAGTTATGCATGGTTATGCTGCATTTGTAAATAGTAGGTCAAGAATATTTTGTCCCTCTTGTTGGGCTAGTAACAATATTGTCCATTGATTTTTTTTTAGTTAGTTATAAAAACTTCTTAGCATATCCTACATTATTGGTGTAGGTACTCCAGTCAATTAATAGGCAATTAAAGCATTCAAGGAGAATGGCATGCATATTTATGGGAAGTTCATCTATGTTTAGGACCCTGACTTGAATTTCCAGGGCCATGGAAGGGATCTTATAACAGGTTATAAACTCAGAGTTGATTTTGCTGAGTATGATTTGGAGTTCAATAAGTTCAATTTGTGGGACTCTGGGAATCTGTCTAGAAGTGGTATGGTTTTTGGCAAATATGGATACAACATCATAGCTGCCTTAGGATCTGAAGGCATTGTAAGCATTAAACCCAGGTATGGATAGCATGCTTTCTGGACATTTAAACCAGCTTCACATGTATAGATATGCCCAAATGCAGGAGTTCCTCAAGGTTGGCCAGCCTATTGTTTAGTCGTCTGGCATATACCAAAACCACCTTAATATAATCCTGTTTTGATATTGAGACTTTTGTTATGGTGTAATGTTCATTAACTGAACAGTGTCTATAAAAGGTATTGTGAACATAGGAAAGGCTTTACTCTGTATGCAGAAGCTTTTTGAATGAAACATGCAGACCACGCTTTGCAAAGTAATTAGGAATTTCAGGCATCTTGCTCCATGCTGACAAATACAGAAGCCACCTAAAATGGCATCAATTATTCAACCAGTTGTTGAAGGCAATCATTATTTCTTTGTACCTAGGCATCATCGATTCCGTTCAGTAACAGGGTCTTGTCTGCTTTTGTGATATACATAGAATATGGGCATTATCTGTTATTTATGACATACATGTAATCATGAATAAAACGTATGAAAGAATGTAAAGTCAGGCAAAAGAAAGATGGTTATAGAAAAAATTATATAACAATACAAAATATTACTATAGAGATTAAAAATTGAAGATATTTCAGAGAATAGAAAGTGATGACATATAAATAATATGACAAAGTATATCTGGATAGATACACAAAATAAACAGAAGAAAAAGTAAAGGATATTTCAAAGACAGAAATTTTTAAAAATAAATGGGAAATAGGAGCTTTTTATAAAGACTACCAATGAAGAACCTACAGGTGAAAGTTACCTTTTTATACAAACTGCCATTGAACAAATTACCGATAAAATGTCAAATGTTGTACAAAAACTTGATGAGAGGATGGTTAGTCTTTGTGACCTGGAAGAAATAGCATAGTATATATTTATGAAATGTAAAAGGATAAAAGGGTTTGGGAACACCAGTTCCTTCTTAAATACCAATTCCCTCTTAAAACTGTTCAGGTTTAGTTTCTTCCCTGGGAATGTGGCCAAAGTCTGAATGGCAGCTGTTGTAGTACACAAAGGTGACCTTAGTATTAACATGAGACAGCATATGACAATTAGCTTACCAGCACCATTTGTAAATTTATGAAATGTATCATAAGGAGCTTAAAAACAATAGTTTTATGAGTTTATAAGCCCTCAATCCTAACCAATATGTCTGTGAAAGGCAGGTCCTGCCTAACAAATCTTGTGAATTTCGTTGAGAAATTTATCAAATAATTGGATACTGGTAAATCAGTGCAAAATGCGTAATTGGATTTAGTCAAGGCCTTTTATACTGTCCCGGTCTGTGACATTATTGAGATACTGATAAAGTTAAATGCTAACACTTACAGAACTAGTTGAATATCATACTGGCTGTGAGACAGCACCCACACTGTGAGGGCTGGTAGCATACCTTCTTTGAAAAGGCAAGTCACTCCTCTTTGCCATATATTTACTAATCTTTTTTTTTTTAGACGAATGCTACACACTGATCAACAGATTAACTTCAACTCTCCCAGTGTAAAAAAGAAACTAAAATACAAGGACCAGAAACTCTGCAACTTTTGGCAAATTCAGTTTCTGGCTAGTAAGTGCACTGCATGGAAAACAGAAAAACAAACTAAGAGAGCCTGAAAGAAAATCAACTAGAAAAGGTGAAGAGAAAACACTGACTGGGAAGAATCCAGCAGCTGCTCACCAAAAGGCAGTTCAAGCTCCAGCTTTGGTAAAAGACATGGCTTCTAGTAATCTAGAGGAAAAATAAGTCAAATGTGCTTAGAGTTGATTAAAATAAACAAAACTCTGAAGGATTATATCAACTCAAATAACAAAAGGGTGGAAAATGGACAAACTTTAAACAGATATTTGGATGAACTGATAAAACTTCAAAAATCAGAGGTCAAATGAAGAAAAGGTTGGCAGAGTATGAAAGTTCTCAAGAAGAGATATTTCAAAAATTGGTAGAATTAGAGGACAGAGCATTTAGGGAGAATCTGAGATTTTTGCAATACCAGAGAAACTAGATGGAACCGTCTGTTTTAATTTTATGAAGCTGCAGACAAGTAACTGGACTGGTATTCCACAGCAGGAACCATTAATTGAAATAATTACCCCAAATCTGGCCATGTAAGTAGCCGTGTATTTGAGACAAATGTTTCTATTAGGAGGTTTAAATTTCATTATTTTAAGACCAACACAGTTATGTGCATTTGTATTATGTTAACAGGAAATGGGGGTGTTCTGGGGTGGGTTTTTTTGTGTGAAGGTTTTTATTAAAACACATTGTAAAATGTGACATAGGTCCCAATACTGATGATAAGAAAAATATATAAAGGATTAGCATGCCAAACTTTAGTGGATACATGTATCACAAAACCTGGAAACAGGTATTTAAAAAAGCTGCCATATATAATAGGTGGGAATAATGACTTTTTCCCATAATGGTGATAGTTTCCATATTATCCTGGAATGTGAATAGCCTCACAAGTACAGACAAAAAGGAAAAAAAATATTTAATTATATTAAAAAATGCAGAGTGAAAATAGCAATGCTATGGGAGACACATTTGGAAATTATTGAGCATGTGAATATGATAAAGAAAAAAATTCAGGATGGATATTCAGCAGAATATCAGGAACAAAGGAACAGAGGAGTACTTTAACTGCTAGAGTAGGCATAGATGTTGAAAAAAAGAAAGATAATAATGGCAAATTTGTGGTAGTAAGGGGCTACTGGCAAGGGATAAGGATTACATTGACATGCATGTATATTCCACCTAAAAGTGCTATCACGGAGCTTTAAAAATTGGGAGACATAATCATCTTTCTGCAGGGAATATTACTTACAATTGGGCCTGGAATTTGATTTGTAATAATGAGGAGGTATCTAGGGGCCTAGAAGGGAATATATAACAAAAGAGAATAGATTTCTGAAGGAATTTATGAAAGTATTTGGTATGAAAAACATGAATTCATTAGTAGGATTTTGGAGAGAATGTACATATTATTCTCTAAAGTACAGTAACTAAGCTGCACTTGACAGAAAGTATATTTTACAGGAACATGTACATTAAATTGAGAACTAACTAGTTCAGATCATGTGCCAATAATTACTAATATAAAAATGCAGGATAATAAATTAGAGATGAGGTACTGGTGCTTCCCCACCTACCTCTTAAAAAGAAAGGAATTTAAGGAATGGGTAGAAGAAATTATTTGGGAGTGATTAGGGAAGATAGAAAGTACTCCAAACGTTACAGTTAGTGAGTGGAATAAAATGAAAATGTAGTTTTAAAATAGGGTAGAAATAAAATAAATAGAAATATAGATAAGAAGTAGCAAGAATTGTTTAGTGGGGCTGACAAATGTTAAAGTATTGCAGAATAAAGGGAATCTTACAGAACAAGAAGAGGCACAATTGCAGAGCACTAAAGAGGGCATACTTGAATAATAAGCATGAGTTTAGAACAGTTGCTGTTAAGCAACTGTTTTTTTTATAATAACTCCAGAGCACAAAGACTGTTGGCACAACTTAGGCAAAAAAAGTAGAAAGGGCTGTTGCCAAACCTAGGCAGCTATAACAAGAAAAATAACAGGAGATCCTGCAGAGGGATTAAAGATATTTCAGAAATTGTATAAACATTTGCATAAAGCAGAGAAATAGGGAAATCAAGAAAAAGCAAAAATGGAAATATTTATGGAAGACTTCACTATGCCAAGTTAGATGTAGATGAGGCTCAACAACTATCAGTTAAGATAGGAGGAGATAAGATAAAAATGGTGATGAAAATCTCAAGACTAGAAAGCTTTCCAGGTAAAATTTGAAAGCTTGGAGGGAAGAAAGTGAAAAAGACCTGGAAGGTTTTGTTTAATTGTATTTTAAAATGGAGGGGGGCACCAACATCCTAGAGTAAAGCTAGGGTGGCTATAATACCTGAAGATGGTAAAGATCTATCATAGCCAACCTCATATAGGCCCATTTCAATTTAAAACTATGATTATAAAGTGATTATGTCTATAATGGCTAAAAGAATGGCAGACGTGAGGCCCAAATTGCTAGATATGGATCATGCAGTTTTGTGGAGGGGAGGCAAACATTTGACAACATTACTAGAACAATGATCAACCACAGGGAAGCAAAATGTAAGAAAATACTGCTGTTGTTGGATCTTGATACAGAGAAAGCATTCAACAGAATAAGCTGTGATTTTATGAGTTGGGCAATAGAAGCATTTGCGTTTCCTGATACAATAATAAGGTTAATTAGAATGGTATATGAGGCAATGGAGGCCTCTCTGATAAGTCATGTCTGAACAGAGGGACCAGGCAGGGATGTCTTCTTTCCCTTTTGTTATTTGCATTTATTTAGAACCATTGGCAAAGAAAATAAGGACTCAGAAATGCAAGGATATAATTGGTATGGTATTTAAGAAAACTTGGCTTTATTTGTAGATATTATTGTGTACCTAATGGAACCGGAAAAAGACATCTGTTGTGGAACATTCTTAGACAATTCTGTTTTTTTATATAAAATAAATCAATATAAAACAAAGGTTATAGCTATAAACATTTTACCCACACATGAATTGGTTCAGCAATACATATATTTAAAGGGACATCATAAAATTAAGTATTTAGGAGTATGGATTGAAATGGATTTTGTTATGGTACCTAAGGACATATGGGAAGAGATTAAAAAGATAATATGGATAGAAAGATACAAGCAGTAAAAATGTTTTATGTCCGTTTAGTTTTGTACACATCATGCATATTTTTATCAACCAGAGGAGAACTTGTGGATAATAATTAATAAAGAGTTGAAGGATTTTATCTGGGGGGGAAAGGGGTAGGGGACAAGAATTAAGTGGGATAAGTTGATCCTCCTAATAGAACAGGAAGGTTTAGGATTAAGAAAAAAAACTAGTAACCAGAAGCCACAACCAGGATTCTTCTATAAAATATATTATTTATTTATGACCAAACCGATTAAGCAATTTTGTCCTTAACACAAACAGGACTTCATTAGAATAAAATACAGAAGGTTAACAAAGATGAACAAGGAGAAACCTCAGAAGAAAAAAAATTGTGTTTGTCATGGCATTAAAATATTATAGACAAACAGCAATAGTTAAAGATATTTTTAGTAATAACTGGAGTATTTTCAAAACTAACCCCGACATTCTTAGGATAGTTGAAAATAACCTTTGTTTACATACAAGACTGGAAAAAATTTTAAAGAATTTTTTGATAAAGGTAATTTTAGCATGAGAAAATAGGGTAGGGGAACAATTCATGCTACCAAATCTGGAATGTGTAATCAATGCCCTTATATATGTGAAAAGGGAGGAAGCTGATTTAAACAATACCCTAAGATCAAAGGTGTTTTTTCTAAAAGGTAATTTTTAACTAAATGGGCTGTATACATTGCTTTATCTGAAGGATGTTCAAGTTTTTACACAGGTAAAACAGAGAAAACTTTGCATAGACATATTTATGAATATCTTTATGATATTAAGAACAAAAAAGAAAATAATGGCTTGTATAAACATTCAGCAGTTTGTTCCTCATTTACTGAGTTTTCTTTTTTTTTGCTATTATTGACTCAGGCAGCTATAATCCAAGGGGTAGGATGCCAAAGTGTTGCTAGAAAACAAAGAATTAAAATTGCAGTAACAATTACAATCAACCTCTTACCCAGGTTTAAATGAATATACTTCTAGTCAGTTTGTTTAAATTATGAGGGCAAATAATTTTTAATGTGTTAAAAGATTTAAAAGTGTTATGCTTTGTATTTTGTGTGAGACAAGCTTTGCTTGAATGTCATTATATACTATGTAATATTACATGGCAACTATAGGAATCAATTAGATGAAGTCAGAAAAGATTGGTAAGAGAGATAAGATAAGCAACTCACAAAGAAACAATGAGAAGACATATATATATATGTCTCTCAAATATGCAACAACATTCAGATGAGTTTTGCCTGGAAGTGTTTGCATAGGTACTTTTATACCTTGAGCAGACTCCAAAGAATTTTTCTTCAGGTAGATAGCAAATGAAGAAAGAGGTACTTGGGAGCATATATTCTTGAAGTGTAATGAGTTGGCAGACTTTAAAAATTCCCTAAAAAGTACTCTGTCATGAATACTGGGAGAACAAATAAGTATAACTACGGAATTAATTTTTATGAAATGAAAACCCTGAACAAAGACCTGCAATGTAGCTACTTTTCTGGCTGTAGCTGAATAACTTCTAAGCATAGTGTAAAACAAGGTCTGAGCCAAAGCATAAATGAGGATGATTAGAGACAGAAAAGAAGCAGTCTTTTTATAGAAGGTAAAGAAGATAACAGTGACTCACACAAATCACATTATATGTCAATGGCATAGGAATTCACGGTTACTTCCTTATGTCTGGCATGAGTCATACTAAGCATTATGGGAAAAAGAAAGGGTTGAAAGAGAACAAGATCACATTGATACATCAAGTCCCATTGGTAGCCATGTTGTGGAAAACAGGTTAAAATTACAAATAAAGCATTTAGAGTGATTTTGAGGTTCATAGGTTCATAGGTAGGTACTATGCTATTGGCCCTAGGGCCTATATAAGCCTAGTGTTAAAATAGGTCAGGAAACAAAGAGAAAATGAAAGAAAAAACAGGTTTTTATTTCTAGGGTGAAGTTTTCCTTTAAGCTGTAGATATAGTTTGGGTTTATACAGCATGGAAATTTGACCCATTTCCCCCTCAGCACCCATCACTGATTTGAAAATCACTCACCAACCTCTCTTCCACTCCATTACTTGAAAATCACTAACTGGTCCCTGCCCCTATCCCCAATTCTCCTGGATTTAAACTATCTTTCTAGAGCACCCCACACTGTTGTTTGTCTTTTCAGCTTTTCCCGGTTAGGGGTCACCACAGCGGAACTCCTTTCCACTAATCATTGGCAGTAGATTTTTTATGGTGCCGAGTTGCCAGCTCCTTAACCCAAATAGTACCAACATAATGATTTCAAACTATTGAGCAAGTAGACTTGGAAACTAGATTAGTTTGTTTGCATTACAGATACTTATCTTTTCCTATTGTCCTAACAAATGACCTTTCACCATGCTCATTTCTTTACAATTACTTTGTTACATAACCAAATACATTTCTTATTGCACCCTGCTCATTTCTTTGCATTTACTATGTTATATAGCCAAATACATTACTTATTGCACTCCATTCAGCCAGATACTCTTAAACGTGACATGGTAGTTACAGGTAGCAGAAGTCTAGAATAATGATTATGTTCTTTAGCCCTGCTTAACCATTTGTATAGTATTACCCTTGTATGCTTGGCTTACATCTTGTTCATATGCATTGCATAAAACCAGTATAAACATTTGATCCATGCCCTTGGCTACTTATCATCTCACTGAATTACTGAAAAAAAAACAATAGCTCTCTAAAACTGCAAACATTAAATGAGTTCCCTGACATTTAAATAAACAGTGTTGCTACCTCACCCTCACCACTACACCAGTGATGACATTTTATGTTTATGAAGTCACAAATTACTGTGCATGACAAATTAAAAATAATATGATGTGCTGTATCTCAGCAAACAACATATTTTGATCTGATAATAAATTGAAAAATATGAAAAAGATACATTTTATTCAAATGTGATGTATGAAGTCATAAAATATTTGAATAACTGCTTTTACTAATTTTACCAAATGAGGACATTCACTACATGCATACTTATATACACCAGATCTGAAGAGGATATTTTGCAAAACAGTTAAAGAAGGTGATTATTACTTATATTATGCCTTACGAGATCACTGAAGAAAATTCAGTGAGCACTTAGGCATGAGTTCTACAAACAAGAATATGATTACATTTTATGAAGTAAAAAAATTATTTTAAGATGAGAGAAAATGTCAGATGAACAATGACAGCAGACCATGTACCACACAGCATAGGCCACAAATATTACATTCATCAGTTATACTGTATGTGTTTTTTTACAATAAAGGAACCCCTAACCTGAAAGTCCTGGTCCACATTTCTGAACTAGACACCACCTCTTCACCTGTGCAGCTATATGCTGTGCATGAGCCTGCTACATGGGGTCCCTTACTAATGCTGCCATCTGATTATCATTAGTCAAAATGGGTCTGGAACTGTGAGCTGCAGTGTCAGCATGGGTCACTTCACAACCAGATTGGCACACGATCATGTTATGCAGGATGCAATATGCAGTAAACATTCTGCATGCAGTTGCTGGGTCATACTGAATGCCAACCCCAGATCCATCTAGGCACCTGAAATGGCTCTTCAAGAGTCCAAATACCTTCCTGAAGAGAATATAGATCTGGGACAATAATTTGTTGTAAGTCTTTTTGCAGCTCCACTTGGATTTCTCAACTGCATCATGAGCCATGCTCCAAAGGATACCCAGCATCACCCAAAAAACAAGAAAAAGAAAGAGAGAGAAAAGGGAGGGGTAACACAAAACATGGAAAAGGTGTATTAGTATTCAACTATACATTTTACCATGAATAATAACTTAAATACAATATAAAAAATATCTTTCAGCTTACTAACAAGGTGACCATTGGGCATCCTATCATGCAGGAAGAGGCAGTACAGTGAGCTAGTATGCCAGATATGGGAATCTTGTGCAGTGCCAGGATGCTGGGCAGAAACATTGCTGATGCACCCCTATGCATCACACACTAACTGGCAATTGATACAATGGAAGCCCTTCTTATTGCAGTACCCCTCCCTGTGTTGGCCAAAAGCAGCCCAATTGCAACCTGAGTAAAATCTATCGTACCTCAGGGAAATGTGCCACCCTATAAAAGGTATAAAAAGTCCTGGCTCTTTCCTGAGCTGACACTGGGAAATACATGTACTGATCTACACATGCCAAGAGTACATCCAGGAACTGCTGAAGTATCTTTGAGGTAGAAGCCTGTGAGATCCTCAACATGTCCCCAGTCTCTAGAAGGTACTCGTGGCAAGTATAGTGAGAGCTATACACACCATACTGTCCATCCATTCCTCCAGTACTCCTATGAAGGTTATAAATACCACTAAAACTCTTGTATTGTCTCTGTCCACTGTGAACCTGACAAGTATCTCCTGATTATTAAAGTTATAATGCATTATCCTCTGTCTATAACTCTGTCTTCTTGACTGTCGAGCACTACTGGGCACAAGCGGTTTTGGATCAGCCAAGATAAGTAACTCTCTCCTGGAAACAGAAAAACAAGCAGCAAATGACAGTATTTTCACATACTGGAAAGTAGATAGGATTGATTCATAGGTTCATAGGTAGGTACTAGGCTATTGGCCCTAGTGCATATATAAGCCTAGCCAAACGGTACCCTGGCTTTTGCCACCCAAGAAAATTATTTTCCTGTGCCCCTGTCAAGCAGAGTCACAGAAGTGATCCCTGGGGTGAATTTCCTATCTCCCATCCAATCATCAAGACTTTTCTTGAAGAGTGCTAATGAGGAGCTTTGTTTGATAAAGATAGGTAGCCTGTTCCAGAGTATGGGAAGTCTCTGTGACAGGAATGTATCCCTCCAGCATGTTCTGTTTATTGTGGTGACAAGATTTAAGTCCCTAGAGCATGTAGCTCAGAGGGATTGGGATTTCTTTAAGTGGAGCATGTCCAACAGCTCTGGGTTTGACATAGCTTTGTATGTTAGGCAGAGATCGCCTCTGAGTAGACGATATGCGACAGAGTAAAGCTGGAGTCTTTTGAGACGGTTTGCATAGGGCATCTGTTTGAGGCCAGTAATCCTCTTTGCGAGGTATTTCTGTGGCCTTTCCAGTTGTTGTAGATGTCTTGTGAGGTACATACCAAAGGGGCATTGTACTCTATAATGGGTCTAATCAGTGATGAGTAGAGGGGAACAATTTCCTGGATGAAAAACCTTTTGTGATGAGGTGTGCACATAGAAGGATTTCCTGACTACTGTGGCAATGTGATTATCAAAGGAGAGACTGCTGTCCACCTGTGTCCCAAGGTCTCTTATCACACTTTCAGTGTTAAGTAGACTACCGCCTATGTGGTAGTTCATGGGCACAGAGTTTTTACCAAAAGGGATGACAATGCACTTTTTGGCATTGAGCTTGAGGCCATGGCTTTGACACCAGGCATCTGTCTCAGTGAGGCCCTTTTGTAGGATGTCCACATCGTTAGGAGTTTTGATTGTGGCTCCTAGTTTGCAGTCATCTGCGTACTTTGTTAGCCAAAGACCTTTGGTGTTATCCTGTACTTCAGAGAAGTAGATACCAAACAGGAGAGGACCTATGACTGAACCCTGTGGTACTCCACTTGTCACTGGTCTGAAGTTGGATTTAGAGTCTGCTACTTTCACAGTGTGGGTTCTGTCAGTGAGCCAGTTGGCAACCCATCTTGTGACATAGGGATTGATACCTAGTTTACTGAGTTTATCTATAATTCCAGAGTGGGGGATGTTGTTGAAAGCCTTGGCAAGATCTAGATAGGCTGTGTGAATCACCTTACCCTCATCTACGGCTTTGGTGACCGCTTCAAAGAAGTCTATCAGGTTTAGGAGACATGATCTGCCTTTTATAAACCTGAACTGGGTAGGGTCCAGATGGGATTCCTTTTTATATAATGTATTTGCAGATGGCGTGAAGAAGTGGGAAAATTCTACCATGAATTAGAAACAGGCAATATAATCTCATTTAAATCTCATTATGAGCTTATTTGCAGCCATCATGTGTTAACATAAGTGAACTCCATGCGCTCATTCACGGACAGCACAAATAGTAGTAGTGCATCTATGTAATGACAGTGAATTCTACCCTGAGTCTTGATGTATGCTGCATGTTGAAGATAATTCTACCAAAATGCAAATATTCGATTTGTGTTTTGCATGGTAATTTATTTTTACATATTACTCAGAACAAAGTCCTGTTTGAAAACTTTTTAGTTGCTACTTGTTGCAACCCTAACAAATTTAAAGCCCTAGTCATACTGAAAAAGCTTTGATAGACCAGTCTACTTACTGGGATAACAAACTGCAAATAAATAGGAATAAATAAACAAATAAAGAGTAAGTTATCAGTTGTAGCTGACCGAGGTTTCAGTTTGTAGAGGAATGTGTGCACTAAACTTGACATTATTTGAAGAATGAAGACAAGACTGTCACGCTGAGTGCAAATGTTACAGTCAGCCTTCTGATGGTTACCAGAGAACTTTGAACAATACTGGAAAAAATATTCTCCAGCTAACATAGCAAGCATAGTGTCACACAGGTGCAAAATGTAAAGAAGTGTGATTTTGGTCTAGGTTAAGTGCCACACAGATGAGAAAAGGGTGAATAATTAGACTTTTTGCTAGATTAAATAGCTTTTCTTTATTCAACAGAATGCCATAGTTTTGTCAGATTGTGTACATTGTTGCTCAAGACAGATAATCCATTGGTCTGTGATAATTACCTCCCAACATTTGATGAAGTCTAATACACAGTTTTTGTATGGGGCATGTTATTTCAGACATTTAAAAGCACACTGAACTTAAATATTGCACAGCATAATCAAATGGTAAGTAGTACAGTATACTCTGATTTATAGTATGCACAACTTCGCTGAAGCACTTAGTAACAAAATTCCTTTTATTGTAAAATAACAAAGCCAATCTAGTCTCTTGATTTCTTTAAGGCTCTATACAATAACCATGTAAGTGGTTACTGGGATTAAGACATATGTACTAATTAAAAATTGCTAAGTACAGTTATGAATATCAAATCCAATGTGCTGTCTTAGCCAGATATTTTGTCAAAACTTGTCATCATACCTGTCAAGAAAGTGAGGCCACAGAGTAACAAAGATGGTTAGATAACATCATCATTTGAGGGCCTGCAGTCAACATTTAGGTCACCAGCAATGATAAATGCTATATTTACATTTGGATGTAATACATTGAAAAGCTTTCTTTGTGATTGCTTTATGTGTTCCTGTGGGAATATATTGATAGGATTTATAAATTTATTGATTACTATGGGCAAGTATGATTTATCTTTATGGAGAATATGGAATCAGTGTTTCTGGTAGCAAGAGATGCAGTTATTACAATACAGTATGACAACACCTCCTGCAACTTTATGTTTTCTGCATGACTGTCAGGTATTAACAACAGGAGGTACGACTTCTGAGTTAAGACTTGGATGGTTTAGCGTAGTTGACTTAGTAACATAACACTTGTTACTGAAAACTGTATTCTAGGCAACTCTGTACTTAAACACTAGCTGTAATACCCTGTTTTCACAGACAACAGGAATATTAAATTCATACAGAGTAATACTTGTGGTACTAATCTATGAACCTGTGAACCTATACACTGTCCAGTACTGCGGGTGAATCTACAACTTAAGAAACCTCAGTATTTAACACTGATGATAATCTTGCACTTCCAGGGACAGTAAGAGAGTGGATATACAAACATCATTTCACCAGTCATGGAAGAACATGGAGGAAGAACCGTGGAGGACAACAGAACTGGAATGTGATCAAGTGCCTGTAAAGACAAGCAACAAGTCAAGGAATACAATTTTTATTTATTTATTTATTTTATTTCACATTTGTTAACCGGGATGGTTTGACTGGACACAGGTCCGTTTATAGTGGTCAGGGGAGAAAAGCTCCACAATGAAAACAATAACCAGACATGAGAATACAAAGAAACATATAACAGTAGTGTGATAAAACAGAAGGTAAAAATCACATGGTTAACATGACATAATATTGAGACTGAAATTCAGCAGTAAGATACCAAAAACTGTATCATATTTACATTAGATATAATAGGAAGGAAGGTGTATAGCATAATGTAACAGTGGAATTTTATGTAATGCATCAAGTGAGTTTTTTAATTATATAGTATTGGAGGCAGAAGTCAGAGCAGGAGGAAGGTTATTTCAGGTTCTAGGGGTGGCATGAAAGAATAGTGATTTACCTGCGGTGTTGTTAGACCTAGAGATACAGAGGAGTGATTTATCAGTAGAGCGGAGAGGATGATTTGCTCTGTAGTGAGAGAGTAGCTGGCTTAGTGCTGGGGTTTTATCGGCATACCTTACAATATTGTAGGCAATGACTAGCTGATGATAACTGAGTAGCTGGGGAAGTTCTAGCCATTGTAGTTTTCTTAGGGATTAACAGTGATGGGTTCTGAAGGTGGAATTGTTAGCAAATTTGGCAATTTTATTATAACATGACTCAAGCCTGGCACAATCAAGTTTTCTAATCTGGGTAAGAATTGTGCTGCAAACATTAGAGTGGACAATAGATGAGTTTGGGCTAGGGTAATCCATGCCTGATCTGAGAGGAATTTTTTGTGTCTATACAATGTTCCCACTTTTTTATGGACTTTTTTGATTGTTTGTGAAATATGAACATCAAAGAGAAGGTTTTTGTCAATTTCTACACCGAGGAGTTTAGTGTGGTCAGAGGGAGAAATTATAGTACCATTTTTGGAAAGATTGTAAAGGATGGAGGGGTAGATATAGATCTGTTGGGGGTGAATAGAAGCAATTTAGTCTTGTTGGGGTTTAGGATAAGTTGGATAACAGTAATCCATCTTTGCACAGAGCTAAAGGATTCCTCAGTGAGTTGTTGTAGAGTGGTGAGTGCTGGCGCAGAGCAGATAAAAGTCAAATCATCAGCATACTGTATAAGTGAGGCATGCTGGGTGGAGGTATGAAGATTATTAGTAAATATGGAGAAAAGAAGTGGGCCTAATATCATACCTTGTGGTACACCTATGGTAGTTGGGAGTAAAGGAGATACTCCTTGCCATTGGACAGATTGCTGCCTGACAGCTAGCTTTAAACCAGGCAATAGTGGAAGGGGTGAAGGATAGGGACATCAGGGTGTCTAGTAGTATGTGATGTGAGACCATATTGAACACTTTAGAAAGATCTTAAAATACTGCAGATACAAAATTATTGTCATTTCTGTGTTGGCTGATCAGATTAGTAAAGGAGAGTAGAGCAGTTGTTGTGCTGTGGTTTTGCCAGAAGCCATGCTGTGTGGAGGTGAAGAGATTGTGTGAGTTCAGGAATTCCATAACTTGAGAGTGAATGCATTTCTCAAGTAGTTTAGATAAGGGAGATAGAATGGCAATGGGCGGTAATTCTTTATGAAGAGGAATAATATAAGAGACTTCTGAAAGTTGAGAGATATAGGCTTCCTGTATGGAGCAGTTGATAAGGATAGAAATGGGGTAAGATAAGGATTCAGCAGCAACTTTTAGGAATTTGGCAGGTAGACCATCCACTGCAAGGGTGGTGGGTTTCAGTTTTAGGAGAAGATTTTTAATTGTAGAGGTGGGAACAGCTGAGACAGTAAAAGGAGGGATGTTATCAGGGCATTTGGTTGGCATATGAGTATGGATGTTTTTGGATAATTGGGAGGATAAGATTAGGACAGATTCTGTAAAATGGTGATTGAATTGGGATGCTATGTCCTTAGTATTATTATTGATGGAAGAAGGAGCTGAATTGGTAGTTTTCTTGGTTTTAGTAGGGAGTTGATATCATGCTAACATTTTTGGGGATCTTCTGAGTGTTTGTTTTGGGCCCCTAGAAAATATTTTTTTATCAAGTATGGTTTGTTTTTTGGCCTGATTTCTGAGTTGTTGGTAATTTTGTTTGGATAGGATAGTGTTATCCCTCTTCCAGGTTTTCCAAGCTTTATCTTTTGATTTTAGTAAGGCTCTTGTGTCCCTATTCAGCCATGGTGCATAGTTTGCCTTAACTCTAACTTTCCTGATGGGTGCAACTATATTAAGGACATTTAAGAGAGTACTGTTAAAGTAGTCAACAGCCAGGTCTAAACCTAGGGTTTGTAGTGGTTCCCAGTTGCTATGTCCTAGAATACAGTTATGATCCTGTATGTTTAGTTTGCGGTTGTCTCTGACTTGTCTAAAAATGATGGGCTTGGATATGTTGGAGCGTTTACGTAGGAGGAATGTGGGGAGATGGTCACTGAGATGATCTGGTAGGCAACCTGTTTGGTAGTTTTGTTTGGGGCAATTGACTAGTGTCCAATCTAGGATGGATTGTTTATGGGTTTTTTATCTATTCTAGTGGGTTCTTGAATGAGTTGAAAAAAAAACAAATAGATTAATGTGGTTAGTGGGTTTCCTAGAGCTACAGGCTAACCAGCCAGTATTTAGGTTACCTAGTAGGATGGCTTCATGTGGAAGATTCACTGAAATCCATTATAAGAGTTCCTCAATAATGGGAGAGTTGTTTCTTGGGGGAATGTAACAGCAAAGAATATTGATTTATTTTGGTATTGCTTATATACAGAATTGAACCTAAGGTTTCGGCATTTTGAAATTTGGGTAGAGGGGTTGGTAGAGGTTTAATGTTGAGTGCATTTTTGAACAGAATTGTGACCCCACCTCCCTTCCTGCCTACTCTATTCAGTCTTAAGATATTATATCCAGGTGGAGGATTTCTTCATTTTGGGTGCTAGGTTTTATCCAAGTCTCAGTGATGGTTAGTATGTCTGGGGAGTAGTGGGTTATAAATGCATGTAGGTCAGGAAGTTTGTTGGATATACTCCAGGTGTTGTTGTTAAGAATTAGTAGGTCAGAGATTTATTTGGTTGAGAGTAGGGTGTTAGGTGGGGCTGGGCTAGGGTGTATGTCACCTGATATAAGTAGTCTCTTTAGAATGACCTTTATAGTAAAAAAGTACTTTTTTACTATAAAGGTCGTTCTTATTCATAAGTAGTCTCTTTGTGATAAACAGTATGTGTTTAATTGTGTGTGCTATTTCTAAGTTGGATCTAAATGATCATTTTCTAGTGTAAGTTGTAGTTATGTGAAATATGTGTAGTACTGAGTTGTCTTTAAATAGTGTAGGACTAATAGGAACATTTATGTGTGAGTTTGTTTTTGTGGGAGTATGTGTAATATGGAATATATTGTTTTCTAGTGGTGTGTTAGTATGTATGACTGTGATGTTGGTAAGGTATGTGAAAGTTAGGAAGAGAAGTCCTAGGGTGAGTTGTGTTTTTTGTGGGAGCGGTAGTTTGGTATTACTGGTATTGTGGTTCAAGTACTGAGGCAGGTGTGAAAAGCACAGCTGGCTGCTTCTATGTATGTGTTTAAGGTAGGGAGGCAGATAGGGGGCATGGATGGAGTAAATGATGTGAGGTAGTTTATTGGTACAAGGTGTGGTCAGGTGATGAAGGGTTAGAATAAAAGTAGGAGTAGTGGGAGCGTGTGGGAAATGGGGGCAGGGTGGGGGAGTGGAGTGAGCTGAAGGCTAATGGAGTGGGGCTAAACCAGACCATGAAAGTGCAGAGCCAATCTGCATGGTCTGGTCTGTGTAGGACAATAAGGTCAAAGTGAATGGGAGTAAATATATACAGGTTTCCTTACAATTTGACTTTCTGATTGCTTTTCTTAATTATCCTTTGCTTTTACTTATTTAAACTGCTAGATTACTGGAAAGCCTAATGGGATGTTGCCAGTGCTGTGGACTCTTGAGTGTACGCTACAATATTAAGTCCAACAAATTAACAGTATAACAGAAAAAAGAATGTTAACCTTGTCTCTTTTAGTATTTACTTGGAGAACAGAGTTTAACTGCAGGACATTTCATTACTATCATCTAACATTGTTAGCCTTTCAAAGGGGGAGGGCTGGGTTGGGCGAAAATAATACTGAGATATTTCCTAGGAGGTAGAAAGGACAATATAGGTGCAGATTAGGACAGCATAGTGTGCAGTTTCACTAATCATAAAGTGTTAAATAATACCCTATGAAACAATCTGTTACAGTACTCAAGCAGTGGTTAACAAAATATCTTTCAGTCATTAATTCCATCCAGTAGTAATTAAATCAGTTAGTTTAACAAAATAACAGATGTAAAAATGCTAGTTAACAGTTCAGATATTTGTCTAAACAATCTCTAGTCAATTGAATTAAATGATGAACAGATTTCAGTTTTAAATAAAGAACTCTATTTTATCTGTTCAGCTAACAGAGAAATAGAAGACGTCATGACCAGTTTAAGGTTATTTGCAAGGAATGTTTCTTTAAATACTTTGATCTGGTTCATGAATGCCTGAACTTAGTGCTGCTATCGTGTGCATGTCACACACATGACAGAGTACTATTTGGTATTCATTAAGCAGCCCTGCACTCCCCACCTGAATTCAAAACAACAGGAAGTAGCATAATATGCTAATGGAGGCATAAGCATCCAAATTAATATAAAATTACTGTGTACATTCAGCACTCCCTTTTACCCTGAAATCCCAAACTCTGGAATACAGCCACAAAGACACTTAGAAAATAAAATATTAGGGGTTGTTGCTGCCATCATTAACCTGTATATGCAAAAGGCTTTAAAGGTTCTGCTGCTGCTGCCAGACCTCAGATGAGAAAGAGAATGGTCTTCATACCCTGTTTTTCCTATCATGGACTGCATAATACAGAAGCCTCTGCCACCCTCACCTGAGGCCCCAGGAATATTATGGAGAACCCATCCCACTGAAAACAAAGGTATGCGCAGCATTATGTATACTAGCTATAGGTACTTTCCAGAGACTCACATGGGATATATTAGGGGTGTCACAGGCCTCAGCTTCCAGAATCTTACATCAGTTTCTAAATGCAATGCCACAACATGCAAGGAATTATTTATGTTTCCCACATACCCCAGAGAAAAGAGAGCAACAACCATGCAACAATTCTATGCCATAGCACACTTCTCTGAGTTTCTGGGGGTCATAGATTGCACACACATAGAAACAGAAGCCCCACCTGGTGAACACGGCAGGAGGTACATCAACAGGAAAGGATACCACTCTATTAACTGTCAGGTTGTTTGTAATGCCCAAGGGATCGTCTACAATGTGTTATGCATTGGAACCTTAGCTCATGACATCGATGAGAAGCCCATACAACCCCATTCAAGGATACAGCATAGGTCTCAACCTGCTAAGAGGCCAATGTGTAACACAGACCATAGCAATGTGTGACAAACAGTCAAAATGTGGAACCACCAATTTTCGCGCTGCGCGAAAAACATCCTTTGACTATGGTCATGGCCTTTCAACCAAAATATACCATATGTAAGTATTTAATAAAACACACACTCTCTTGCAGACTCAGATATTTAATATATACACAGATGTAGAAGCAAAAAGACAGTGGCTCACTCATATAGAAAAACTCAAACACACACACACACACACACACACACACACACACACACACACACACACACACACACACACACACACACACACACACATTCACCCTTGTCACACCTCTCAACTGCCCAGAATTTTGCAGAATGCCCACATTTTTGCCTCATATTTTTGGTCTGTTCCTCATAAAATATGTAGTTTTCTGGCAAAGCACGTAGGAATGAAATAAGATAAGGATAGAAATTTGAGTTGCAGACATCATATCCTTCAGCTCATGTATGGTAACACAAAACCTGTTATTCTAGCAACTTGCTAAGTTTATAAGAGCAATATCTAAAAATTGTCCCCATTTTTGTGGCTTTATCAAAACATTATGTTTTGTTATTGGCTTTGTCCAGATTTCTTACACTAGCAAGTTGAGAGGTATGAGTTTAAAGAGAGGGAAAAAAATAAAACAGAAGCAAAACAGTACCAAAGGAATATAATGCAATACCAGCAGTTAAAATGATTCCTTTTAACGTCTGGCATTGCAGTTATTTACTTTGGGACTGTTTTGCTTCTATTTTTTTCTCCCTCTCTTTAAATGCAGTTTGCCACAACCACATTTAGTGAGGGGGAAAAAGTGATAGAAGTTTATGTTTTCTTCTGAGATCTCCCTTATGCATTTGCCCTGCATGGTGAGATGTTCCGTGTTTTCTGTCATATATCAAAAAAGTATGTGTTCCTCTTCCTAACCCTACTGCTAATTCCCTTTCAATGTACACTGTCACTTCTCTTTCACTTCTGCTGGCCTCTTTTGTATTGTGTTTTCTTTTCCTCCCACCCCTTTCTTTAGTTCTGCCTGGTGTATGTATTCACTTTTACTCTAATCACTGGCTTTGCTCACTTTCCTTTCTATTTGCATTGGCCTTCTCTTCTTTTTGTCTATTTCTCACACCCTCGTTCATATCCCTAAGTACTCTATCTTTGACCCGTACATATAAATTGTTTACCCGTTTACTTTTCTCCCAGTTTCTTAATCAATCTTTTACCTCTCCCTAAGTGCATCATAATCCCAAAATCCCACTTCATCACCTTTGTCTTTATATTCTTGTCCTTTCCTCCTACTTTGTAAGATGTACAAACTGGGCAAGTTAGACGGAAAACTTTTCTTTTTCTGCTGACATAAATATTTAATGCAATATGCACTCAGTTTTGCCATAAATATTTTTGTTTTCTCATTTGCATAGTTGCACAACAGAAGTTGAGTTTCTGTAGTTCATCTGCAAATGGAAGGTTGTTTTGGCTGTGATGCACAACAAAGGTAATTTCTGTAATGCAAAATATTTAAGTGTTAATCATTTGTACTGTACAAATGGTTGCAAGCTCTGATACTCAGAAAATGCATTTAATTTGAAGTTTATATCTAACTAGGTTTAACTCTGTAATTTCCTAGAAAAACTAGGATGTTTACAGCAAGGAACTTAAGTAGCTGGACAATGCATCAATTACCAAGCATGTAAAGAAATGATTCTGGATTTGTAGACAAATGAAACATTTTTCAACAGTTGTCATTTTATAAGTGTAAAATCTGACTCCTCGAGCTACAATGACCTCTAAGTTGAATGATTAATTTTGAAGGCTGGACTCCAGCACTCCCATGGAAGCCACAGTGCTCACTTTCCTGTTTCGTATAACATCATTCACTTTTATTATAAATGATACCGAACTTTCACATAGCAGATTTGATTAAATGCTCTAGAGCTGTGAACATTGAGAAATGTAAGTAATTGCTGTGAAAGTGTACCCAAAATGTTCACATGGAATAATGCATACATGTCTGTGCAGCACTAATCTCCTAACTATAAAGGTAAGCACCACCACTGCCCTAATCAGTTTCACCAATACCATAAATACACATAGAAAACAAGGCAGACTAGTCTCTGCTATCTTCCTAGACCTATCCAAAGCATTCAATACAGTTTCTCATAATAAACTCTTAACTCACTTCTCTGAGCTTAACATGGACAACCCCACCCTGCTCTGGTTCAAAAGATATCTAAATAACCACCTTCAGTCAGTAAAATGGCATGATTCCCTATCCCCACCTCTTCCAATATCACTAGGCATTCCCCAGGGTTCCATTCTCGGCCCCCTGCTCTTCAATATTTTCATAAACCAACTTCACTTAGCTACCACAAAAGCTCAAATAGTTCAATACGCTGATGACAAAACCCTAATCTGCTCCACATCTAATCGCCAGCATCTCCAACAAAAAGCCCAGGAATCCTTCACA
Source organism: Protopterus annectens (assembly GCF_019279795.1). Lineage (NCBI taxonomy): Eukaryota > Metazoa > Chordata > Ceratodontiformes > Protopteridae > Protopterus > Protopterus annectens. The sequence continues at coordinate 1,354,440,444 of NC_056743.1, read as the reverse complement.
GAGATAGAAAACTGGTTAAATAAGTCACAACTGTTACTGAACCCAAACAAAACCCAACTCATACTATTCCACCCAACAAAGACTATTGACCAATCCACCTTCACTATTTTCTCAGCAAACAACACCCCCATCTCTCTAGTCCCAGACGCCAAATTACTAGGGATTACAGTTGACCAGCAACTAAGATTATCAAATATATATCCCTATCTCCAAAGTTCCCAAAAAGCTAGGGACCCTACACTGCTGCAAAAAGTACATTACTTCCGAATCTAGAACTGCTATAGCCAGAGCCCACCTTTTAGCTACCTTACTTTATGCGTGTCTAGTACTAACAAATCTAAATAAGACCGACCTCCACAAACTATCTACATTACCACAAAATCACCAGATTTGCTGCCAATGCCAAATATCATTCCCACCACTGTCCAGCCCTACTTACTTTACATTGGCTTGAGCTCTCCAACCGATTATGTTTCCACCAAATCAACCTATCACACCAAATACTATACTATGCAGAAATAAACCCTGCCCTATCTCAACTACTAAACTTTTATACTTCAAATAGACATTTACAGTCCACCAATAAAGCCCTGATAGAAAAAATCTCATGTAGAAATAGCTCTGGGGAATCTCTCTCCCCTAACAAAGTTGCTAACACCTGGAATAGTCTTTCTCCTGACATTAGATTACAAAATAAAACACCCACTTTCAAAAGATTACTGAAAACACACCTTCTCACCAACTGACTATGCAACAGCAATGGCCCACCTTAAATCCCTCACTACACAACAACAATACTGCTTCCTTATGCCTCCTATTCTTAGTGACGTGTTCAACATTGCTCACTCTCTCTAACTTCTTGTGAATGCTACTAAATACTCATTGTAAATATGTAATTATTATACTTATTTTCTTCTGTTGTTGCCTTGCACTAACCTCAATGTAATCTACTTGTCATGTATTTCCTGAGTTCTAATATCTCCTTTCAAAATTGTTATACCTTTGTAGTATGATGTTAACTGATTCTACATTCGTAATCTCTGTAACGTGTTACTATTATCTCAAAATGCTGTAGTGATGTTAACTGATTCTACATTCGTAATCTCTGTAACTTGTTAATATTATCTTTAAATGCTGTAATGATGTTAACTGATTCTACATTTGTAATCTATGTAACGTGTCACTATTATCTTTAAATGCTGTAGTGATGTTAACTGATTCTATATTCATAATCTCTGTAACTTATTACTATTATCTCTAAATGTTGTAATGATGGTAGCTGATTCTACATTTGTAATCTCTGTAACTTGTTAATATTATCTTTAAATGCTGTAATGATGTTAGTTGATTCTACATTTGTAATCTCTGTAACTTACTATTATCTCTAAATGCTGTAGTGATGTTAACTGATTCTATATTCATAATCTCTGTAACTTGTTACTATTATCTCTAAATGTTGTAATGATGGTAACTGATTCTACATTCGTAATCTCTGTAACTTGTTACTATTATCTTTAAATGCTGTAATGATGTTAACTGTTTCTACATTCGTAATCTCTGTAATTTGTTATGATTATCTCTAAATGCTGTAATGATGGTAACTGATTCTACATTTATAATCTCTGTAACGTGTTACTATTATCTCTAAATGCTGTAGTGATGGTAACTGATTCTACATTTGTAATCTCTGTAACTTGTTACTATTATCTCTAAATGCTGTAATGATAACTGTTTCTACATTCGTAATCTCTGTAATTTGTTACGATTATCTCTAAATGCTGTAATGATGTTAACTGATTCTACATTCATAATCTCTGTAACTTGTTACTATTATCTCTAAATGATGTAACTATTGTACTTGTGGAGCTTTTCTCCCTGGGCCTCCATTTTAAACGGACACCAGCTGTCCAGTCGGTCACTCCTGATAAACAAATGTCAAATAAATAAACAATAATAAATTTGCTTCCAGGACCTTTTTGTATTCCATTTAATTGCTGTTTGACTTCTGACAGAAATAGTCAATTTTTCTGTGTTTGGTATGCAAGCAATAGTTGAAATACTGACGCTGATACAGAGATTATATAGTTAAAATAATTTCTGCTGATGTATTGATCTGCATGTCTGAACATGTTCTCCAATAAGATGTTTCTGTATTTCCAAGGCCAATGCTATTGGCAGTTACAAGCAAAGACATCTTTTTTCTTTTTATATCCCATATATATTGCACGACTTTTCATGGCCTAATACATGATATAATATGATACATGACACATCACACAACATTCAGGATGGATATTTGCATTTCATTGACCAGGTTTGGGTTAGTTGGATTTTGAATATCAATATATATCTTTTGTTCTACACTGAAGAAGGCATCTTTGCCGAAACTAGTCTGTTATGGTACATAATAAATGAAAATTTGAACTCCGTTCTGCCTTGCTGGTCTATTTGGTGAATTGGATATTTGGTTTGGACCGTGCATAACCCCTTGAATAGGATTAGGTTTGCTGTACTTAAAAGAGTTACAGCTAACAGCTAACATAGTTGTTAAAGTAACCAGCTGTAGACACTTGCATCATATAGACCTGGGCTTGATTACTGTTACTTTAAATTGCATACTCAAAGAGCTTAAGCAAGTGTCATGGCACTATGCATTTATATCTACTCTGCACCAGTTGCCATGGCATAGTTTTAAATACTAATGTGTCTGCCTTTACTTAAATTTGAATGGAAAATCAAAACAACAATCTCTCTCTCTCTCTCTCTCTCTCTCTCTCTGCACCCTCCAAATATAACATGATTGGCCACATTTTCTTTACCCTCAATAGTTCCCTTTGCCTTAGGAGCGATGACTTGACTGGCTCATATACTGCAGTGCATTATACAAGCCAGTCAAAAAAACACAAAGTGGAGCCTGCAATGTTCAATGCAGAACAGCAGAGCAGTCAGCTAAGCCAATGTTAAATTCAGAGTGTTCCACACAATCAGGAGCATTTGGCTGCTCAGGGATACAGTGATGCCCATGCTCAAACTAGAAGTAATATAGAATGTGTATTTGGTTTTCTCAAATCAAGGTTTCAGTGTCTGGACACATCACAATGTGTTTTGCAATACAACCCAGGCACCTCTGACAAAATACTCACAGTCTGTGCCATGTTGCACAATATAATTCTAAGGAAACAGCTTCAACAAGTACAACAAGGCCAAGGACCACAGTTCCAGGACCACAGCCAGGACCAGCAGCCCCAGCAGAAACAGATGATGAGTCTGAGGGAGAACCACCAGCTGCTGATGGTGCTGGCAGACGTAGGCATGCACAACACACCATGGCTCTGGTTGACAGGCAAGGGATACCACACACACTGAATACCTATCTGAAAAGGTAAGATCCTATGCACATACAAATATTAAAATTGATGTCTTCCAAAGTCCTCAGCCTTTAGTTAACCATGTAAGGGTTGTGTTATGTCTATATCATACAGGCTCAACCCCCAAGGACATAGCTCATAGCTGCAAGTATTAACAAGGTAAGTATCAAACCTTTAAAAAAAAGATGTATGTAAACAATTTCGCTCATATGCAATTGTTTATGTCACTAAGACGAAACATGTCTCAACTGTACAATAAGGTCAGCATTAACGCATGACTGATTTATGCTATATACATATATAATTCTGCCCAATACTGTGCATCATGCATTTCATTAGACCAATGTGCATAAACCAACAGTGAGCAGGTCAGTATTAGCATCATTTGCAAAAGTATAGAGCAAGCAATTATTAACTATCTATTAAGACTGCATTTCTAAGAGTAATATAACAAATGTAATGAGGGTCAAGAAGTGCATAACCAATCATTCACAACTGAGCAGAAAAATAATTATCAATTAAATATTTTAGCAATACATTCAATGAAAGCAAGTAAATGACTAAGCAAGCATTAGCTATCCACTCTGTCCATCAGATATACACAGCCCAAAGTGATAGAGAAATCTACAAAGGGCAGGGGACAGTTATCATCATCATTTGTAGAGGGTTGGGGTGGAAGTGTTACAGGAAGGCAAGCCTGACTCCAAAGACATGAGAGTTTGTGTGTGTGTGTGTGAGTGTGTGTGTGTGTGTGTGTGTGTGTGTGTGTGTGTGTGTGTGTGTGTGTGTGTGTGTGTGTGTGTGTGTGTGTGTGTGTGTGTGTGTGTGTGTGTAAAGTGGTATGAGCAAGATCTTTGATGCGTGTGGGTCTGCATTAACACAATCCACGCACCTGTGCTAACAGTATGTCCTTGCATCTCAGACAGCTGTGAGCCAGACATGGTAGTGTAGTCAGTTCATCATTGTCTCTTTGACCACAAGAACTACCTCTGTCAGGAGTTTCACTGCTAGTTCTATGGAGCTGGCTAGTAGTTGGGGTGCTACCTGAACATTAATGATGCCTGCTGGACAAGCTGTCATCATAATGACATCCAGGACTATAACCACATGGTCTACTATGTCAGGGTGTGGCCACCTTAAGCACTGAGGGAGCAGTGGAAATAGTGCAACTACTGGATCAGTATCTTGCATGGCCACATTGGCTAACACCTGAGAGTATAGTGGCTCTCTAGCCACACAGATGCTGACCTTCCTTCAGAAGACATTGCAGTGCAGACACTGCCCAATCCAGTGTATCATTCATCCTGTCCAAGAAGTCACCATATGGTTCAGAGAGTCTCACTCATCAGAATGCACAACATGCAGTACTCAGACTTTCTCTTCTGAATCCCTGATGGAACATGCCTGTTCCTCTGTGATGGCCCTACACATACATTGTGTGGCACCTACTGACATACTAACATCAGGAGGAGGGTAGACAGCAGGCCTCCTCTGAGTACCTTTACTATCACCCCTGTATAGTACCTTGTCCTCACAATGGCTCTGTGGAGAAAAGCCAGCTCTGCAACTGGAGTAACTATACTACCCTGATCAACTGTGTCATCCTTAAGCTGTACTATCATTGTGGGCTCATTGTCATCGCTACACAGGTAAACATGGTGGGAGGACCTACACAATTCTGTGCACACACCCTAGATGCAAGAATAAGCAGTGAAAAGTGTTACTTGCTCTGGGTTTGCAAGTGTGAATGATAAGTCTTTCTGCAGAAATATGTAAGTCTTACACACTCCTGCTACTTTGATGTACACTTACCAAGGGCGTGTCAGGGAGAGCAGACTTGAATAAAGTTAGGGGTTTACATTGACTGACTTAATAGAGAACCCCTTTATAACATTTATATTACTAAATGCTTATGATACAACTGTGCCTCTGAGTAAAAGGTTGTCTATAATTCATATGAATTACATAACACTTAATATAAACACACAGCAAAATAAATACAAATGATGCTACATTTATGTCAGGCTACCATAAAAAAGATAATGATGCTCACAAAAGACAGGTCAGAAAAAATGTAGTATTGAACGGTTTTTGCTACTGTGACAGGAATTAACACTCATCTATGTGGTATGCTCATTGTTAGATATACTCTGTGATTGTTTTAATTTTTCTTTAAATTGTTTTCATTTTTTTTCATTGAACATTTTTGCACAGTTTGGTAATGTACAACAGCAGTTGACAAGAGAAGACAAAAAAGGAAAATAATTTGAGTCACCTTTTGTAGCGCAAATGAGTCTGGCACCATTGCATGGCTATCAGCACTCTGGACAGTACGGAGTGAAAAAATGCTCCTGTCAGCTATCAGTCTCTGTTGTACAAGGTGTAAGTGTAGTGACTACAGAGAAAGAGGACAGGTAATGCAGAGTTTGAATCCAGTTTACAGATGCTTTTAATGAAGGGTGAAAAGGAAATTTGTCACAAATATTTGATTAGGAATGTAAAACTAAACTCAAATGAATATTGTGTATATGATCTGCTCAGATCTGTTCAGCAACTGTATCATTAATGTTTACTATACAAGTCCAATATAATGTGTGAAAATTATGTTAAAAATTACAGCGATGATATTTAATTTAAAATACCTGTGCAAATGTATGATGTATACAATAGCTCTATTTTATTTATGAGTCATCACATATCATAATTATGTTTAGGATAGTATGTATGTAACATACTCCGACATGTGTTAATCAGGGTATGCAAATCCATGCATCTAAAATTTATTTAGAAACACAGTTACTGCCTTTTAAATATAAATGCAATAGCATAACTACTTAAATTCAGACACATACAGTCATTCAAGTTTAAATCTACACTCATTTTTAAATTAGTATATCTCAAAGTAACAGTTAAAAAGGAAGTTGTCCTTTGGCACTGAGTTAATAAGCAAAGGTTAACATTTTATCATTCTTTGTTTCAAAGGTTCAACTCTAAGGTAGTAGTACTCAGTGTTACTAGTGTATAAGACCCAATATCCAAAAATATCATAATTCTTACCATTTTAACTCCAACCAGAAGTAATTGTAGCAAACACCATAAAGCATCCACAAAGATGGCCATAAATGGCCCTTAAAAGAAAATCTCTCTATGTCTGTATCCCTGTCAAACAATCTCTCCCCTCTTCTGTCTCTTCATTGTTTATCCTTCACATTTGCTTGATGCCTGGCACTAAGTAGCACATGTAACTTATGGGAAATTGCACTATTCAGCTTATGAAAAAATCTTGTGAATTTTTGTCTTCATCTGCATTGGTCTGATGTCCTTTGCACTATTGTGCTTAGCCTCACCGCACTACATAAAGATGGGATGATAGGCATATGAGGAGGCAGTTATTATCATCGCTCCAACAGGCTGCAGAGTTGAATGTACATCATACTGGATGTTTCATTTGCAAATGTTGCCATGAAGCAGGCTGCCCAGAAAATTTCTGGCTTCATAGTGTTTCCATTGTCTATTCTTCCAGCAGTGTTCACATGCTTTGCCCTTCATGTGTTTCAGAATAAGTTACACCATGCTCATATCTGCAAACAAATTACTGTAGGACATTGGGTACGATCAAGCATTTATGTGTTAACAAGCATAAAGCAATAGGCACACTTGCACAATATTCCTTCCATACACACATATGGTGATAAGATCAATGTTGTTTCATTTCTGAAGTATATTAACTATAACACATATATATCTGTTATAGACTGACTTTATTACTCAATCATGTCATGCTAACATGTACAATTGCACAATTGCAGTATGCCTCAAATACATGGACAATAGATAGGAGGTCTGTATAGCTATAAACCCGTATTATCCATATAATGATTAATGTAATTTAAGTGCCATGAGAAATGCATAAATTATGACACATAAAACCTTAATATCATATTTCTTTCTGCATTACATCACTTACTATGCTGTCAAATGTAATGTACTCCTTATGAGATGTTAAAATCTTCATTACTGTCATAAAGCCTGATGCCTACATTTTCCTTTGCTTCATTCTTTTGTCATGTCTCTTCACATAAGTAAATTTAAGGCTGTGAGCTAACATTTCTTCTGGGGTGTATTGAGGTAATTCACACCTGTAGACTGCTTTTTTGCATAGTGTCAATGGTTCATATCCAGAAATATATGAAAGTATTTTTCAGTGTTTTATTTATATTACTGTTATGTGTATAACTGTTGGCTACATATGTTATTATACCAGCATCATCCTGCTTATACCTTAATTATATTTCTACTTTTCCACCCCTGCTTGCTCCCTATTGCAAACACTTGATTGTACATAGCATGACATATTACTTATCAGGAAAAATGTACACAAGACAACTGGTGGAGAGAATTAATGGTTCAAATAATAATAATAGTAACAACGAGCAATATCCAAACAAGGCAATGAACCAAAACAAGGCAGAGGTTAGATAAACTTAAAAACATACTAACGAAGATAAACTTAAAGATCTTTAATTCATAAATGCTTTCACAGTGAAATAAACTGCTTCTTCAGACAATTTTAATGCGCAAACTATCTCCATAATATAAAAGCATTCAAATTGTGACAACACCAATCAAAACTCCAACTCAATAAGTGATGTTACATTCAATTAATGGATGTTCGGGTATAGTGTGTTTAAATCTAAACATTCAAAGGACATTCAGAAAACATTCAATTCCTATATCCCCGCTACAAATTCACTTTGTAAAAAAATTTATCTAAATTTGGTATTAATCTTTTTTGCTTATTTCATGCATTTGTAGTCCTCTGAAACGAAACATCCAGTTCATGCTCAAACACTGAACATTCATAAAATTACCTAAAGGTATAGTTCGCTTTTTAGCATCACAAGCATGTACTACTTATCATCATATACCCTACAGTAAACTAAAAGAAAAACCTTAAAACACATATTTAATAACTGATGATCTTTCAAAAAACAAAACAAAATATTAAAACCTTATTAATTACGTTCAAAGATCATATGAAGCATCATTACTAAATCACTGACCAAAACTATTTGTAAAACATAAAACTACCTACATTAAATCATTAAAACTATAAAAACATACTACAACACATAAACCATTGCTATTATAATACTTATCTTAAATATGCACAATTCATATTGCGAAAACACTTCTCAACTAGAAGAAACAGAAATATGCTGAGTGAAAAACGTGCACAATTCATATTGTAAAAACACTTCTTGACAAGGAGAAGCAGACATTTGCTAGTTGGAACATCTAGTTAGCCTAAAATATATATATAATTAAAATATGCCTATGGATAATATACGCTATCTACGAATCTACCTTGATTTTAAGACAGTTTGAGGATACTTTTTCATTTAGCCCCTTACCAGTATCTGCCTCATTCTAATTATCCATCGTGCTTCAGATGTTTCCGTCATATTTCATATATCCCCACCACGTTCATTAGCCCTAAAAACGTCAATGACCAAAAACTTAAAGGTATGTACAGAACCTTTTTGCAGGATATCTTTGACTAAAGCACTAGTTGTAATTCCTTTATCAATATTGTAAATATGTTGCTTTATTCTATATCTCAAGCATCAATCGTTTTTTTTCCAATGTAGAATGAGAAACATTGTTTACAATAAGCCAGATAAATAACATGAGCTGTATTACAATCGGCATGTGCCTTGAGAAATATTGTTTGTTAGTATCAGGATGTTTAAAGCCCCCTGTAGAATCTAAATATGGACAAAAATTACATTTACTGCAGGGCAAAGTCCCATAGAGTTCCTCATCAGTGGACCTAAGAGTATCAGATTTAGGATAGCATAACAATCTTTTCAAGGACTTTTTATTCTTGAACAGAAAGTTAGGATCATCCCCTACTATATGTCTAATCCTGGGATCTGTGGTCAAAATCGACCAATGCTTCTTCAAAACATTTGTAACTTGGTTTTTCATTGCTGGAGTAAAAAACTGGTATTCTAATGTTACTCATCTTTCTGTTATTATTCATTTCATCAGATGGGCCATCTGAAATACATGGCTTTGTAAGTGTTCATCTCAAATTTGGTATATGAGAGAGGACATGGTCCACCTCCTGTTTTTTATACCCTCTTTGTTGAAACTTCACTCTCAGATCAGCCAATTCTTCTGTAAACTTATCATCACTAGCAGTCACCTGGACACTGTCATCCTTTGATCTTTTACTATAGTTTTAAAAATATGTTTAGGATGCATACTTTTACAATGCAAAAAAAGTATTACGATAAAAAGGTTTCCTGTAAATGTGAATGGTTATAGTCATATCTATCATTTTCAAAATTTTTATATCCAAAAAAATAATTTCAGTTCTTGAACTAGACACAGTTCATTTAAGGAAAGATGTAGTATTATTCAAATACTCATGAAACAAATTCAATTCAGCCTCACTTTTTACCCATATCATAAATAAATTGTCCACAAATCACCTATAGATTGAAACAAGACTTTGATTCCTGGTATTTAAAATATACCTTTCCTCCAAATTTGCCATGACCATACTGCCGTAGCTATTGGAACTAGATGTGTCCATAGCTACGTTATCCTTCTGTAAGTATATATTTATGGTCAAACATAAATACATTGCTTTCTAATAGTAGTTCCATTAAGAGGCATAAAAGATCTATAAATTTCAAGTCATATTCACTATCTACGCATAAATATTGTTTAAATGACTGCAGACCTATTGTATTAGGGATCATGGTAAATAAAGATTGTACATCCATAGTGACCAATAAAAAGTAAAATTCCCTATTCTTATGATTCATAAACTTATATAAATCTTCTAAAATGTTTAGAATCCTCTAATATTGTCTAATTCCTATCTAAAACTGGTCTTACATGTTTTTCAATGAAAACTGATAGTGGTTCTGAGCACCAATTTCATCCTGCCACAATGGGTCTAAAAGGCAGAGAAAACATGTTAATTGAGCATGAACTGGATGTTTACTTTCAGTTGACTGCAGATACATGAAATAAGCAGAAAAGATTAATAGTAAGTTTAGATAATTTTTTTGCATGTTTTTTGAATGTCCTTTGAATGTTTAGATTTAAACATGCTATACCTGAACATTCATTAATTGAATGTAATGTCACTTATTGAGATGAATTTTTGATTGGTGCTGCCACAATTTGAATGCTTTTATATTAAGGAGATAGTTTCAGCATTGAAATTCTCTGAAGAAGCAGTTTATTGGCACTCCGAAAGTGCTTATGAATTAAAGTTCTTTAAGTTTGTCTTTGTCTGTATGTTTTTAAGATTTTCGTCTGTATGTTTTTAAGTTTATCTAACTTCTGCCTTGTTTTGGTTTGTTACCTTTTGTGTATATTATCAGGAAACACATAGCAGTAACACACCACAAAGATGTTCAGAGAACATGTAACACAGGGTACAAATCCACTTTACAGATAACTTTAATGAGGCATTCAGAATAAGTATCGACACACATTTTTGTATTTGTCTCTAACCCTGTCTCAATCTCTCTTTCTCTCCATGTTCTGTCTCTTCACTTTTTACTCTTGCATATTTATTCAGCTACTAGAAAATGTACACTTTATGGCTTCCTGTAAATGATAGACTTAAATTCCTCTTTATCAAGATCTTTACTTAAAGTAATATCTAAATAGTTAATACTGTACTGAGAAAAGGTATGGATAAATTTCAAAAAACTAGTTGCACAATTAATGTAAATAATACATTGTTGCAGTTTTTCAACATACACACTCTATATAATAAATATGTCATCCAAAAGTGTGAGGTAGGTGACTATATGGGAGTTAAATATAGAAAAGAAAACATGCGTTTGTTCCCAGTGTCACATTAAAATATCTGCATATAATGGAGCATGTACTGCCCCCATGGCCACTCCACTTACTTGCTTAAAATATCCTCCCCCAAAATAAGCAAAATTGTTATGCAACACAATATCCATAAAAATCACAGGTAATATTAATGTCCTTATAGTGAAGTCACCGTTATAGCAAAGAAAACCTCTAAACCACTCCATGCCAGTGTTATAGGTAATGTTAGATAATAAATCAGACACATCTATAGTCACTAAATGTCAGCTGGGATGGAAAAATTCAGACATGATGTTCCTAAAAACATTTCAGGAATCTTTCACTATATTTTTAATAGAAGAACAAAATACGTTAGCTTATACATCAGTAAACTTAAGCAGAGGATAGGGTTTAGATCCACCAGCTCCCAATACTGGGTGCATAGGTTGGTCATAAATATTTTTATGAACTTTCAGGATGCCAAAGATATTAGCTATGATAGGATGCTCAATGTATAAAAAATTGTAAAGGTCATACTTTATTGCTCTTTCCAAGTCTAGTCAAGGTGTGTCAATAAGGACACCCTCATATTCAAAACATAAAACATTTTAGATTTCTGAGGTTAATCCTAAATAGCTGTGCTCAGTAGAGCTCAGTACCAGTTGCCTTACAGATTTAAGGAAAGCATGTATGGGTTCGAGCACACTGTCACATAACAAGAATAGCTGAAATAAATTAAAACCTTACGTACATATGTCTTCCACTGCACATAATTATATCAGTTTTGATACATATTATGCACTTAAAAACAAAACTCTTTTGGGCATTTTGGTGTAGGACTGAGATTTTCCACAATCAGAGCCACTTGGTCCCACTTAGCCAAATTACATATAGATGTAGAAGTGCTTTCCGTGTATTGTCCTTACACTTATGTAAATTGTGATACTATGAAGAACACCTTAAATGTGTATACCTTATTAACTAAAGTCTGTACACTATTTTTAATGCAAAAATGTGCCAAAAATGGTAACCCATGCTCAGTTAGTGACACTAAGACTCCCTCTAACAATATTTGCTCTTATCTCATGACGAAACATGAGCTGGATATTATGCTATGTACTCTGGCATTTTTATATAATGAAGGATTTCGCAGAAAAAGAGACATCAGGGCGATGCTGTCAACAATGTCAATTACTGCACAGGCATTGTCAAAAATCACGGACTTACTTTTGTTAGGTTAATATGGACAATCGTAGAACTGACCCAGTTTGTTAAATTTGTTAAGTTTTCTGCAGTCTTTTTTCTTCATGATCTTGAGCAGTTAGTTGTTGTATCATCTGCATTAGTAATAAATAATTATTTTTATGGTTGGGAGTCTGGGAAAAAATATTGAGGACCCATGGCACAGCCTGTAGTAAAAACAGAATAAATTAGTTTACGGTGACTGCCATTGTGTGAGTGATAAAAACAGTCATTTTGTGACTGATAAAATAAGAAATGAATGGGATGCAAACTTTCTTGATAACACTGGTTACTAGAATTTGATGAATGAGAAGTGAGTGACTGGCTGTAAGCATATGCTTTAGAAAAATCTACAGAGATGCTCCCAAGTCAGTTGGTTATCAATGACTTCAGGTATATAGTATGTCAGTAGCCATGTAGTGACCACTGAAGTATGACAAGGGTACAGTCCATGATGAAATATATGTAAATCACCATATTAATAATAATAATAATACTGTGATGGATGGGTTGGGTCAGAAATTTTAGATAAGGGTGGTAAAGTAGCTTACCTCCAGATAGGGGAATGAGTAAGTGGCATAAGTACTTATGTACTGTACTTATAAATACAGGAAAGTGGTGTCACAATATATGGAGTGCAGATTTTTAAGAACTATGACTATAGCCTAGCATCTCCAGAGGAACTGGTAAATTTTATTTTAGGAACATTGGAACAATATTAGGCAAATCATCATAAGGAACATAAAATGCCTAGATATATGCACTTTTAAGCAGACACACTTAAAAAGCTCACCTCCCAACTCAGGCAAGGATGTAGCTGATAACACTAATGTAAATTTGTGTCTCTGCCCATTAAACCATCAAGGCTAGCCTTAAAGGTAGACAAAGTAGCAATTCGCTTGACCTGGGAAGTTATTCCACGTGCTGGGAATATGTTGATATAGGAACATCTTGTTTATTTGTTTGTGTAGATTTAGGTCCCCTGTATGTGAGGTCATAGAGTCACTTGCTTTGCAAAGAAATTGGAGATCATACATGACCTAGTCTTTCATGGTCAGAAAATGAGACAAAGGTCATCTCCAAGGAGATGATAAGTTACAGAGTATGCAGAGTGCAGTGCTACTCTACTCGGATATTTGAAGGATTTATGTTTTTAAATGTTCTTGGTTAAAAACACTGAGGACTCTCCAGCTGAACAATATACTTGGGTTTGTACATACCAAAGGAGGCACCATATTTGATGGGTACATTAAGGGAAGGTTATAGTGGTAAGATGCCTTTTTTTGGATCTTGAAGATATTCCCTTGTAAATTAACTGGGACAAACAGAAGTACTGTCTTACTATGGTGGAACCGTGATCAAATGACAGAGAGTTGTCCACATAAGTGCCCAATTCTCTCATGACTTCATCTATCTGAAGACGAGAACCACTTATATCAGTTAGAAGTAGCTTTTTTTGAGAGTGCTACTATTCTGCAGTTTATTGCATTTAGCATGAAACAATTTTTAGCACACCATGTAAGTGCAGATTCTAGCACTTTCAGAGCAGTTTAGTATCAGTGAATGATACCAAGTGTTAATTACTTGTCTTATTTATTTATTTGCTTATGTTCTTACAGATTCAGTATAATTTCGAGTTTATTTAAGGGTCAGTGACAACTGCATTCTGCATCACGTATGTTTGGTTATACCTAGCAATATTGTGTCACAAAGAGATAGATTGGACCACTCTTAACTAAATTACAGACACATGTATGCCTTACAACAACAATAATATGATGTAATGCCTTCAGCTATACATATATCTCACCATTGTAGTAAGGCTTTTCCTGTGGAGTATTTAGTATTTACAATATCATGTAGCTTTTGTGGTTGCATAGGTAGGTAGATGTCCGAAACCCACAGTAAATGACTATAATCATTGTGTACATTAGTGCCCTGATATTATGAATGATATCCACTACAGCTATAATGTGTACAGTTACAAGGGCAGAGGCCACCCCCACCCCCATTTACCTCAAACAACTGGTTTGCAACACAGTCATATAATGTACTGACTTCACACAGAAGAATATCACATTTTTTTTAAGATTTTCACTGTGGCATATGTGATTCCTTCATATTTTGTTAGCCTGTGGACTTACATAGGCAGCTGTTCAGTTCTAGCCAAGAACAACATTATGTGAGTGTTCTGATGTGACACAATCAGAACTGCAACTAGTTATTTTTATCCATTGTTATGTTGGACAAACAACTTTAAACATGTTTGGGGACTTCAGGGCAGTGAAACAGGGGTTCTTGGATTCCTGTGGTGGGAGTACATCTATGGCATGTGCAGTTGCACTGAATTGTATAAGATATCTATACAGATAGATTGTGGATTGAATCTGGGACTGTATGTGTGTGCAAAACAATGTGGACAGAAAAAATTGGTTCGGCCAAGCAGCACAGATATTGGATTGTTGGCAGCTGTGTGCAGATTATTATACCTTTCTTACTTCACACCTTGATTTCAGTTATTTGTGACAAGCTCCATTACTGTCTCCTGTGACAGACGTAGTCCTTACTCAGCTCTGTAGAGTGTGTAATATGAATAGCTGGGTGATGGGTCTGATAACATCTATCTGTCATGTACTGTGTCTGACAGGAGTATAGTAAGCAAGGAAAGAGGTTATGGCGCAGTTAGTGACCACATTTTTAAGGTGTTTCACTCCATGTTAGGGGATCCATACCCATAACAACAGGAGACTGATATAGTCCCTTCAAGGATGTTTTCAATGACACAAGCAGTATGCCTCTTGCTTTGACATCAGTGGCTGATAAACATCTCGCAGTGATCTGCCCTGGCACGTGTCCAAGTCTGGCAAGATGCAAATGCTGAGTATGTTCGTGACTGCTCACAGGCATTACATATATTCCAAGTAACAACGCCCTGTATTGCATGTCTCCATATCAACATTTATGTAGTAGTGTAGTTCTTTTGTTCACATTCCAGATACTTATAGGATGTAAGGGCTTTTATAACATTTCTTAATGCATTGCATTCTGCAATATAATTAGAAAGTGTGAGTGGGCCTGCTTTATGTCACTTTCTTGAGTGTTTGTGTCAAATAAATTATCAAAGAATCAGACTGTAAAATCATTAGGCTTTTTAAAATGACAGTCATCAACACAGGAGATTCAGATACAAGAAACTTTACTAGTGTACACCAGGAGGCAGAAAACCATACAGTACAAGTATAGAATTTCTGTCACATACAAGAAGGCTTTTATTTTTTTTTACCATACATCATCAAGCTGTACCCCTTACTGGCGTGCGTGGTCAGTCACAGGGCACCTACATCACTATAGTCTACAATATTCTATTCATAAGAAAGTGCTGAGGTTATACTTTTTAAAGTTTTCCCATGAGAAATATACAGCCTTGCAAAGCACCTGGGGTCAGTTATATCTTCTTCTTAATGTTGTTATTCTTTCAAGGTTTCAGTCCTGCTAACAATAGTCATAGTCAGTTCAGTTCTTAATATTTTTCTTCTTTCTTCTTGCAACATTAACTTAGCAGCTGTAATATATAATATTCTCAATATCTCAGGAGAGGAAGGAAGAGAAAGATTCAATGCCTTATATTTGCATTTTTTTTGACCACCACAGATAATCATTAGTGAGGGTCAGAGTTCAATCACACTGCAGCTCCAAAGCTTCAAGCAATTACATAAGATCATTCTTTTACCCATATTGTAAAAATAGAATAAAATACATATACTATTATTTGCTTTAAACTAGCACTCATATATGTTTTAGGTGCATATTGTCTTAACAGTTTGTGTTGTTTAGTTGAAGTTATGCTAGTCTTTGTTGGAATAACTTGTGAAAATGCCCAGTATAATAATGTAATAGATGTCTGCCTTTAACAAAGAAAGCTTTAATTACTGAATGTCATGAGATATTTATTATCATTTCTTGTTCTTGGTCAGGACTTGTGAATTATCAACAATAATGTTGACTTTGCCAACATCCATGCAGTGGAGTTAGTGACCTAAGGGTAGAGGATAACAACATTTGTCACTGGCCAGTGTATGTTTGTTGTATGGGCAATGAAAATGTCCAATGGATCACTTACTAATATGTGTTAAAGCTTCATCTGGGTTTGTTGCATGTTATTCTAGCGCCATATAGTTCTTACTATTGTTTTAACAAGGCTCACTTCAGGGCCATATATCAATGAAAATAAACTGCCTTCACATATGTATTTTAATGCATCATAGTCATAACTAACTTTAGCCTGACATTTGCTACATTTACCCTTTTAACAACCAAAACTGAAACAAATGCCAACAACCAGTGTGAAAGTAACCAAATAACTGAAAACCACTGGTAGCACCAAAGGAAGACACAGGCTGGAAACTGTTCCTTTTTTCACCAATTTGTGTCACGGCAGGATGGCTTGCAGAACCACTTTCTATGTACATTGAAAAATGACTATGACTATTAGTAGATAAGATTATTAAGATTTTGAGAGAGAAAAAAACATTTTAAATGTTTTTTTTTTTTAAGGAATAATGCTACAACTTTAAATGAGTTTTTATTAGTTACAGTCAATATTAAACCCCTCTCTACTGTAAAATGTAACATATATTTTATAGAGAATATATGTATGTATTTATCTAATAAAAGCTTTAATATACATATTAGCTTGATATGCTCATTAATTGAATTGATTTTAGACAATAATATTTTGTGTTTAGAGTAGGATTTCTTATTGCAAACTACAAGAGTTGCGATTGGATCAGCATGCGTTAATAGCTCTGAAAATCTGGTATGAGCTGCCTGAGAACAAGAACATCTTTTAGAAGAAAATGTATGTCTTAAGAGTATTGCTTGTTTTACAGCTTTGTGAATGATGTGTTCTTTATATTGGCTGGTAAAAAAGAAATTTTAAATCAGTTTATGACATATTTGCATTGAACAATTGCTTGTCTGGAATTCTCAAAGCATAGTTCAATGCACAGATTTTAGATGTTCCCATTTCTCGAGAACAAGGTGGTGGCCCAGTTATGAATATGTTCAAGAAATTATGAAAAAAGAAAACATTATCCGAAAGAAGTAGTGTGTACCCCATTTACACACACACACACGCACACACACACACACACACACACACACACACACACACACATACATATATATATATATATATATATATATATATATATATATATATATATATATATATATATATATATATTTATATATATATATATATATATATATATATATATATATATATATATATGGGTCCCCTACACATGATTAAAATTTCAAAAAGCCAATTCCCATATGGCCGGGACCATATGATCGACTTCTGGAATTTTGATCATGCAGAACGGGCATCTCTGTATAGTGCAGAATGGGAAGATTTCCATCTTCTGCACTGTAGTGCGATCTTGGAGTTGGTATATTTAAATTGCAGGGGGTGTGAGGGGTGCAGTCCCCCCATGGAGGGTGCAGGGGGACTTGCCTCCTTGCTAGCAACATGTAAGTAAGTTTTTTTTTGTTTTTTTTACTGATGTTTGAAATTCCAAAAGTCGATCATATGGTCTCGGCCATACAGGAATCAGCTTTTTTGAATTTCAGTCATCTATATATATATATATATATATATATATATATATATATATATATATATGTGAGTGCCTCATTTAACTAGTAGGGACACACATTTGTTAACTAAGTTTATTTAGACAAAACATGATTTTATGATGGGAGGTTACTCACAAGCAGAAATAAACAAATGGATATAGTGTTAAAAGAGAGGGAGACAGCAGTTAAGACTGTTCCTTGCATCTGCTAGTGTGGGATTTGATGACAGTTGTGGTAAGAAAAAGGACCGTAATCTGTTAAGAGTTCCTTTAACTTAAGCAAGGGAATTTAATAAATAATGTGAAATCATTAAAATGAATCTATGATTTTAGCTGCAGATCAAAAATGTTATTGGTCATAGGCCATATTTTTGCATTTAAAAATAAATGGAATTTTAAGAGGCAATTGTACTATAATAAATATTGGAATTTAGGTTGTTCACTTGATAGACAGGGCACTTATCCGTGTATGGAAGTAACTATTGTCAATATATTAAACAAAGTGATTATTTTAATACTTGTGGTTATTCAGACTGAAATACACAACATCTGATATATAAAGCTGTCTGTGATAAGTGTGACAGTTTTTATGTAGGAAAAATAAATAGATGTTTTAAAGAAAGTATATACAAACATTTATCTTATGTTAGGAAAAAAAATTTACATAAAACATTAACTAAACATGTCTTGATGGAGGGTCCATTACATAGTTTAAATTTATGATGCTTCAAGTGCTGAACAAAGATAAAGAGGGATGTAATGTTTGCAGAGAATGAAGAATATAATTGGATAATGAGGCTGAATGCAATTATGTCACCTGGTGTAAATGAATGCTATAGCTTAAAACCTGTTTTGTACAGAAGGAAGAATAGAAGGAACAAAATAAAGAAAAATGAGGCAGAATAGTGCCAACAAAAAAAACATTAACAGTCACACATCCAATGTACTACTGGAGCAAGCAACACAAGATGACCCTGTAGAGTAAAAACAGCCTTTAATTGTTGGACTAAAGGCTGTTTTTACTCTACAAGGTTGTCTTGTGTTGCTTGCTCCACTAGTGCCTTAGAAAAATGGAAGGAAGTTAAAACAAACACTGATTTGAATAAATAAAATTAATGTCTGCCATTGGGATGTCATATTGTTTTATGGTATAAAAGGAATGTTTTAGCTATATCTGTTTTATATTTGAAAAAGGACCATGAATGGTGAGAATGCACTATTCATTTAATAAAACTCCTTTATATGTTTTCCTGTTCGTGGTTTGATATTGTTAGAGATTCATTCTTGCTATCACAGCTGAATTTGTCCCTGCCTCCATATTTTTTTTTTAAACAGGAAACATCTTTATTATATTATCACTTATGACATAGGCAATCATACATTTATATAAATGAAAACAAAACATATTGAAATATTTTAGTTGCAAACATTAAGTGCCACTTATAATCTATCGATCGTCAGTCAGACATTACCTAGCTCATTCAAATCCTACCTCCTTTTAAACCTCATTCCTCCTCCGAAATATTATTCTGCATGTATTGTTTCAACAATTCCCACATTTTTCTATGTAATTTGCTCCTACCGTTTTCTAAGGATCCCACTTCCAGTTGTTTTATCTCGGTTATTATATTCACTTCTAGTACAATTGGTGTAGACTTTTATTTCTATTTTCTACTAACTGCTTTTTTTGGCAGGTGCCATTGTAACTTATAATAAATAAAAATCTACCCACATTGATGGCACTATCAAAAAGATCAGTAGAACTTTGAAAGTCTTCATAAGAAAGATCAAAATGGAACACAATGTAAAGCTCAGCGTAAAGCATGTCATAAATCTTTCTGTGATTATATCAGACAATTATGAAATAACTCTGATTTGATTTATAATTTTATTATCTACTCTAACCCTAAAAATATTTCTAACATACCTGTCAACTTTTTTGCAAAGGAATTTTGGCAAAGCAAAAGTAATGGTAGATAAAGGTCCACAGTCAGGGGCAATTTTATATATAACTCAATTTATTTAAATAAAAAAGTTAATATAACAAAGGTTTTGCATTAATGTGCATTTTCTTAACAATAAAAGCTTAAAACTCTAATGTTTGGCATTATAGGCAAACTGCAATCCTCAATGATTTACCAGAAAATCAAAATGTTATGAGAGACAGGGAAAATGTTGGAAAAAAATCACTGATGTTCCCTAGAACCAGGGAGAGTTGATAGGTAAGATTTCTAATTTATTTGCAGATGAATTTAGTGCCAACTTCACACAAAAAAGTTATCAACATTTTATATATACCCCAAGTTCTGATCTTATCCTAGGGTGACATTCTCTAAACGTAAGAACACCACCTTTACGGACTATGACAATATATCCACTTGCTTACTAGGCACTGCCAAACATGGCCTCTCTGAACTTCACCCCCCAAGCTGTTGAACATAAGCATAGTGATAGCATATGCTCCTGAGTTATGGAAAATGACTATCATTAAGCTCCTCCACAAAGGGGGACCCCACCTCAAATCCTAAGAATTATAATTTGCAAAGCTGTGTGACATATTATATCTAATATTATAAGCCCTATCATAAAAACTCCTATTGCCCTAAACCCACAAGAAAACAAAATTGCTATATGAAGATCATCTCTGCTTAATTTAGTGAACTTCTTTGATAATTTGCTGAAGTTATAGATACTGTCCATGCAATTTAAACAGCTCATCTGGATCTGACCAAGGCCATTCATACTATCCCTCATGATATAATTATAAATAACCTTAAAAGCTTAAATGTTTGCCTTATATTGTAAGATGAATAGCAAAGTGGCTGAAAGATAAATCTTGTGCAGGTATAGTAGCATGTGCCACCTCAGAAACAGAGGTAACTATGAGTATTCCTTTGGACTCAGTGCTAACAGCCCTTATTTCCTCCTACCACTAGTCTGGACTGTATACCTTTGTTGTTAATTACAAGCAGAGAGTTGACATTTGCTTAGTATTTGTTACTCTTGTTTATAAACCATGCAAATCAATGGCATCTTTTAGATTTGGGCTTTAAATGCAAAAATACAAAGATGTATACCATTGTCAACTTTGACAAACAAATCTCAACAGCAGCTTATGGTATAGAAAGTATCCCAGTCTAAACTGATATAGCAATCAGAGGTCTCAGTATATTTCTAGGGCTGGGTCTACAGTGTTGTAGCCTCTAGTGAGAGTAGAGGTTTCCACATAACAGCTACCTTAGCTTGGGTTCCAGTAATGGACTGCAGTGTCGGTTTATATTGGATTTTGAATGTGGCCAGTTTCTGTGGGCCACAACCTGGAGGTATGTGATACCCATGCCCTGGCCCAGCAATCAAGGAGCCTCAATCCTCACCCCTAACACCAGTGAGGGGCGTCACATATAGGAGGAAAGGATAACAACTACACACACTAAAGTGCAATTTCCCTTAAGAGCACACAGAGATCACAGTCAGTTCAGGGCTGGTGGATACCTTGCTCTCCAGGTCCCCAATAAGACTCCCCACTGACACAGCTATAGTGTCCGGAGCTCGGCCAGCTGGGCAAGCTAAAACCTCCAGCACCCTCTCTGTCCAACCAGTGCTTCGTGTCCCTGCCCAAGTAGCTGACGCACACACACTTTGAGATAAGAGTTTATACAACCACACAGACACTCCTGGGGAAGGCTGGCACAGGCTCTCCAGATGGGCCTCTTTTACCCAGACTATATGGTAGAAATCACTGCCACCACCCAGATAATATGTATCAGCTACTAAAAGGACCTTATGAAAGGGTGTCCAATTATTAATGTGCAATGTTATTATCCAAATAGGTAAGTGCGACTGAACAGTCAAGGCTTATTTGGAGTGACTTGGACAGTAACTATAAATATGCAATGTATTCTAGAGCTTAAATTATCTTTACACAAAACAGCCACAGTTGAAAGGTTTTAAAAATATTTAATAACAAATAGTCAAAACACAAGACAATACTTTTTACTAAACAGTGCTAGTCAAGAGTTCAGAGATCACAGAGAAATACTTAAAATAATTCAGTAGTACAGTTCTGACATCAGAAAAACACAGTCTAATCATTCTAGTTTCTAGCTATTTCTAAGAGAAAACACAAGTCTAATATAAACTTACATATAGAGCAAGACAGTGCTGATGAGTTGGACGGTCAAGACTAGAATGCTTAATGCTCTCTGATTCCCTCTGTTTAAATTGATATTATAGTCCTGATTCACATTACATCATTCTTCACACTTTCCTGGGGTTCCCAGGCTAACAGGCTACATTCTTTAGTAAGCTCACACCAGATCAGGAAGCAAAGCCATTAAGGACATTTATGCATGCAAATTCTGGCCATTAAATCTGACCTTAAAACAATAGCAAGAATTTCTTCACCTAGACAGGCCGGAGCTGACTTTAAATATCAAAGACAGTCATAAAATGCTTGACTTAACTTCCTTACAGCAGAGTGCACTGTTGTTACATTTTTGCAGTTCCACATGTAACAGTATTTTTTCCATTTAAGACAACAAGCCTGTGGTTTACATTAATATTTACAGATGACAGAATTATCTTCAAAATTCTATATGGCTAGGCTGGCAGCCTTCATCTATCTACACCCAATCTTCACATATCTTCCCCCTGGAGAACTCAAGCTAGTTTTTCAAGTGACCCTTGAGAAACACTGCTTGAGGGAGTTGTCTATCTGAGTGTAACTTACCCCATTCCCTGTCTTGAGATCCCATCTGCATTAGCATTGCTAATCCCACTGCAGTGCTGAATGGACATATATGCTTGCAACCCCAGGCTCCATCTTAGCAACTTGGCATTTTGCTGGATGGCTCTGTTTAACCATGTTAGGGGTTGTGATCTGTCATAACAGTGAATTTCCTTCCATACCGATAAGGCTGAAGTTTCTGCAGTGCCCACACTATGGCTAGACATTCATTTTCTACAGCTGCATAGCATTCCTCCCTGGGTTGGAGCCTACAACTGAGATAAACTACTGGGTGCACTTCCCCCACTGAAGAAATCTGGCTAAGTACAGCCCCCACCCCATGGTTCAAAGCATCCACCTGCACAACAAATTATTTGCTGTAATCTGGACTGGCTAACACAGAGGGTCCTCCCAAAGCTTCTTTAAGCTTCTGGAATGTCTGCTCACATGCTGGGATCCACACTACCATATCTGGCCTGTTCTTCCTTGTCAGGTCTGTGAGGGAAGCAGCTATGGTACTATAGCTGGGGATGAACTTTCTGTAGTACCCTGCTGTCCCTAAAAATCCCCTCACTTGTTTTTAGTAATAGGTGCATGCCATGCCTGAATAGCATCCACTTTGGCAGGTTCTGGCCTTATCATAGCACTCCCCACTCTATGTCCTAGGTAGGAGACCTCCACCATACCCACCTGACATTTGCTTGATGTAATGGTCAACCCTGCCCTCTGTAGACTGCCCAACACCTCCATGACATGCTGAAGGTGATCTGGCCAGGAATGGCTGTAGATGACAATATCATCTAGGTAAGCAAGGGCAAATCCTCCTGCTCCTGCTAGGATATGATCTACTAGCCTCTGGAAAGCCACTGGGGCATTCTTCATCCCAAAGGGCATCTTTATGAACTCATACAAGTCAAAAGGAGTAACAAAGGCTGACTTCTCTATAGCACTGGGAGTCAAGGGCACCTGCCAGTAACCCTTGGTAAGATCAATAGTTCTAAGATACTTAGCCCCACCCAGCTGCTCTAGGGCCTCATCTGTCCTAGGCATGGGGTAAGCATCTGACTCAGTGTGACTATTTAATTTCCTGTAGTCCACACAGAACCTGGTGCTGCCATCCTTCTTTGGCACCAGCACTACTGGGGAGGCCCAGAGACTGTTGGACTCTTGAATCACCCCTGGTTCCAACATCTCCTGTACCTCCTCCCTCAGAGTCTGTTTGACTCTCTCAGGCACTCTATATGGGGCCTAGCTAATAGGCCTTTGAGGTTCTGTATCCACCTGGTGCTGCTCCAGGTGGGTGCACCCTGGTTTCCCAGTGAACATGTCCCCAAATTTCTGCAACACTGCTCGGATTTCTTGAAACTGGGTAGGAGATAGCTGCTGGGACATTGGTACCGCTTCCACTGAGGTGTCAGCCCGAGCCTCACTGAGGAGATCAGTCTCCAGATATCCCTCAGACTTCTCTTGCAATCCACTGCAAATGCTCAGCACAAGGGCCTCCCTATCATGGTAAGATTTCATCAGGTTAACATGGTACAATTTGTGCCCCTGCCTTCTGTCTAGCAGTTTCACAGTGTAGTTAACATCACTTACCTTTCTTACCACCTTGTAGGGTCCCACCCAAGCTGCTTGCAGTTTGTTGTGTCTGACAGGAATGAGAACCATTACCTGCTGCCCCACAGCATACTCTCTACCTCGAGTATTCCTGTCATACCACACCTTTTTCTGTTGTTGGGCTTCTGCCAGGTACTCCTGGACCAAGTCCAGAAGTTCCCTGAACCTTGTCCTGAGGTTTAGGACATATGCCACAACAGACTCCTTGTGAGACTTGCACTCACCTTCCCACTCATCTCAAATTAAATCTAGAGGTCCCCTCACCCTATGCCCATACAGCAACTCAAAGGGTGAAAAACCTGTGGATTCCTGGGGAATCTCTCGGTAAGCAAACAACAGATGGGGCAAATATTTGTCCCACTCCCTCTTAAACTGATCTGCAAATGCCAGTAGCATGGACTTGATTGTAGAGTTTAACCTCTCAACAAGACCATTAGTCTGAGGATGGTAGGGGGTGGTCTTCATGTGCTTCACCCCACAGGACTTCCACAGACAAGCCAGCAGGTCTGACATGAAATTGGCACCTCTGTCAGTCAGTATTTCTTTTGGGAAACCTACCCTGCTGAAAATCTCTAACAAAGCATTTGCCACCTTCTCTGCCTCAATGGAGGACAAAGCCACTGCCTCAGGGTATCATATAGCATAATCCACTGCCACTAGGATATACTTTTTCCCTGTGGAACTTGGGATACTCAAAGGACCCACAATATCCATAGCTACCCTCTGAAATGCCTTTTCAATCACAGTCAAAGGTATCAAAGGATCTCTTACCTTGTCTCCTGCCTTGCCTACCTTTTGGCACTGCTCACATGTCCTGAAGTACCCTGTTACATCTCTGAAAATTCCAGGCCAATAGAAGTTCTGCATAATACGCCTCTTTGTACATTTATGCCCATATGACCTGCAAAGGGAATATCATGGGCTATGGTTAGAAGCGCCAGACTGTAGGCTCTAGGCATTACCAACTGCTGTACTCTCTCACCTTCTAGCCCTCCCTCAGAGGTCCACTCTCTGTATAGTAACCCTTCGTCCCAGTATACAGACTCCCCCTTGCCTTTAGAATCAGGTGCCTCCCTAGCTACTTGCCTCAGGCCTTGCAATGTAGGGTCTGAGAGCTGAGCCTGTCTCAACTCTCTCCTTGTAACCCTTCCCAGCTCCCCTTCTACAGAAGTCTTCAAAATTCTATCTGGCTAGGCTGGCAGCATTTATCTGCCTTCACCCAATCTTCACAAGGTATGCTCAGTTTGTTGTGATGCTGTGAGAAGTGTTGTTAATCCTAATGGGTAAGCAGACAAGAGACTAATGTCAACAGCTAAGGTATATTCTACATCCTCATAGTATATAAAAATTTCACTGCCTTCTCTGTCTCAGATTAGTTGAGTTATTGTGTTTATTTTAATATTGACTTGTTAAGTACACTGTAAATTGTTCTCGCATTTTTAACTTAGGGCCGGATTCACGATGGCTTGCATGGAGTCTAAGAGTAGAGTAAGACTCCATGCAGCCATCATGTCCGACGAGCGATCCAGGAACAGCCTGCAGGGGCGTGCAAGAGAGTTCCTAAAATGGCTCTTACACGGACAGGGCTGGGATATGCAAATTACCTCAATTTCAGGTGAAAGGCATGTAAATGAGGTAGATTTGTGATTCAGGAAACCCAAACCTGTCTGAGTAAGAGCAGTGTTATTTGCAGAAATGTACTCAGTTGACAATTGAGTACTGTTCTGCAAATAGCAAAACGGACCCGTGACAGCTCCAAATAAAGGTTGCATCCAGTGCAGGAAGCATGCCAATGGCCAAATATATGGCCATTGGCAATGTTTCCTGATGCAATATGAAAAAAACATTTTTTTCCCCGATTTCCGATGTTTAAGCGTAGCGCAGCGCCGTGCAAACAGGCTGCGCTCTAAAAATCAGAAAACTAAAAATTAAAACCCACAAATGTGGATCTTATTTAAATTGTTAATGTACAATGCAAGGGAATGGCAGGCTGAAGACAACATGGCCACCGAGTAGAGGTTGCTAAGGGGGGAAGCTCAGTCTAAGAGATGTAACCAAGCATTAGTAGGCAATCCTATGCAAAGGAGGGTTAGGATAGTGAGTCGCAAGTTTACATAGCAAATGAGCACAGTCAGTGGAGTGTAGGAGTAGGATAAGGGGAGTAACAGAGTAGAAGATAGGTGACATCACGAGTGGGGTATGTATGAAAGAAGTGAAGCTCATTGGAGCAGAGTGGCATTGTGTCAGCTGTCATTTACACATCATGGAAAGAGGTGTGTCAACAGATAGGCTAGGTAAAGGCAAGAAATGGAAGGAGTATGCCGTGGATAACACCAAAGTTTCTTGCTGAGCGGGTATGCACACATGTGCGCGCCTGTAAACCCGAGTAAGACAGAGTGTGCGCGTGTAAGCGTGAGTGCGCACGTTTAAGCCGGAGTAAGCATGTATAAGGCTGTTTAAAGAGTTGTAAGTGCGTTTGCACTGGTGTGCACATGTTTTAACCCGAATAAGCAAGTTATAGTCCGTGTAAGCATGTGTGCACGCGTGTGAGCTGCTGTGAGCATGTTTGCGCTTGTGTGCGCGGCGCTGTCCCCCGAGGAAACAGAAAGGAAAAAGGAAGCACAACAAAGCAGGTGAAAACAATCAGAATCAGGCAATTACACAGGCAGTACACTAACCCAGCCCAGCCTAGCATTTAAAACTCTACAAACAACAGTCCATTATGTTTCTCACAACAGACACTGCAGTAAGCTAATAGAAGTGAAAACTGAAAAAGCTTTATTGAGACAAAGAAATGTTAGGGGCTGCCATTGCTGTTATAAGGCAACATATGCAACATGCTGAGGGTGGTGGCAATGGAAATGCTGCTGGACAACCCACAGTGAGGAGACGGAGAAGAGTGTACAGGCCCAGGGTAACCTACCAGGGGCTACATGAGCTGGAGATAGTGGAGCGCTGTAGAGTGGACAGAGACCTCCTGCAGCAAATTGTTGAGCTGTGCAGGCCATGCCTCACACACAGAACCAACAGAGGAGAACCCATCACAGTGGAAACCAAGGTATGTGTTGGCCTAAGAATAGTAGCAACAGGTACCTTCCAGAGATCAACCGGTGATATGATGGGGATATTATCGGCATCAGCATCCAGGGTACTGCACCAGTTCCTGGATGCCATGTCAGCACATGTCGGTGATCATGTATATTTCCCCAATTCCCGTGAGGTATTGGCCAGCAATATACGTCTCTTCCAGCAAATAGCGGAATATCCTGAGGTAGTGGATGCAATAGACTGCACACGCATATGTATCAAAGCACCAGCCGGTGAGTGGGGTAGGATCTACTTCAACCACAAGGGCTTTCCCTCCATCAACTGCCAGGTCATGTGTGATGCCCAGGGCATAATACTGAATGTGTGTGCTGGCTGCCCTGGAAGCTACCATGATTCCCATATCTGGCATGTGATGCAGCTGTACCAGACATTTGCCAGTGGGGACATCCCACATGGTCACCTAGTGGGGGATGCTGGCTATGCACTGGAGCCGTGGCTGATGACACCCATAAGAAATGCACACACCTGAACAGGAACGCCATAATGAGGCACATGCACAAACACGTAATGTAATCGAGCATGTGCTTGGGCTGCTCAAGTCACGGTTCCGGTGCCTGGACACATCTGGTGGAGCCTTGCAGTACTCACCAACTACATGTACCCAAATTGTCATGGTATGTGCTATGCTACATAATATGATCCTGTGAAAACAGCTGCAGCAGGACCAGCATAGGCCTGGGCCAAACAGCCCCCCACCATTGCCAAGGCCATCACAGGCAGAGCGTGACATGGAGGAGGAAGAACCTGAACCTGCCCCAGTAGGCAGAAGGAGGCGTGCCCAGTATGCTTTGGCCTTGGCAAAGAGGCAACACATAGCACATACACTGGCTCAGTAGGAACTCTAGAAATTATACCTCTCTCTGACTTGCACATATAGTAAAAGGGATGCCTAAGTTGACACTACCTGCTTTCAAACATGTACAGGGAGTGTAGTATGTGCATCCAACATAGGCAGCCCTGCAGCACCACCTGAGGCATGATTGCCATGTGTTAAGCAATATAAAGCAGTGCTAAACAGCATTTACCACCATGTAGTATATGCAAACAAAATCGCACACACCAACTAGCAAAACTGTGGTCAATGTTGAGTAATATTGGGCAACATCCAGCAATGTTGGTGAATATTGAGCAATGTCGGACAAGCCTGGTCTAAGCAGGGCATAGCTGAACAAAAGCCAACATGCTCATATTTGCTTAACTGGCCCCTAAGCAGTCTGGTCTGCTCAGTATGAAAATATAAAGCAGTGATGGGCCTCGAACCCAGGATACTGTGCACTATAGTTAAAGTACTGAACCACTAAACCATGACAGTATTGCAGTGGTCAGCCTGTATGAAGGAAGGTTGATAAGTCTATGCACAGTATCTCATGGAAACCCTGCAGGCACAGCATAATCCCTGTCGAATTATGACACAAAGGTGAGTCCTGCAGTAAGAACAGAGCCTGACTTCCAACACACACAGTATAAATGTTAATACTGGTCATGTTCACACACATCAACAAATGAAGTGGACCTCAGATAGCAACATACTGAAAGGTCACACTGGGCATGCTCACACACTTGAATAAATGAGACAAATGTCAGTCAACAAAACAAGGAAAGCCTGAACTGGGCATGCTCACACACTTAGGCCATGTCTGAGTACAGCAGTGGGCTACACATATCTGGCAGTTGCATGTGTTAACCCAGGAACCTCTCACTATCCAGCAATCCGCCCTGTGCACACAGTTATATGACAACAGACACATATATAATATAGTGGAACCCTGTCATAATCAAATATGTTCTGCAGATACCTAAGTTGTTCATAGAAACTGGTAAAGCAAAGACGATAAAGACCTGCAGACAGTATCAGCAATAAACATTGTGCATCCCGAACATTAGCATAGGTTCAGAGGTCGATACTAGGCTATCTGCCCTAGGGCATGTACAAGCCTAGCCAGAGTGTGTTTGGCATTCGCAACCCTGTCAGATTACTACACTGTACTTGTGAATAGTAGGTCACACAAGATAGCCCATGTACGTTTAGGCTAGTGTGCCTCTGTCTAGCAGGGACACAGAATATATCCCAGGGGTAAACATACGATCACCCATACAGTCATCAAGATGTCTCCTGTAGGTGGTCAGTGGGTGGCTCTGCCTATGTGAAACTGGGATTACAATCCTGAGTGAGTGGAGCCTCTGGGATAAGAATCTGTCCCTCCAGCATGTCCTATTAACATCTGTGCTGAGGTATATGTCCCTGGAGTGTGTAGCTCCAAGGGAGTCGGATATCCTGAGGTGGACCATGTCCAGTAATTCTGGGTTGGTTATATCTGTAAACAACAGGCACACATCATATCCGAGTAGGTGGTAAGCGACTGAGTAGAGCTGGAGTTACTGCATCCAAACTGTGCAGGGCATCCATGTGAGTCCCTAGATCTGCTTGGTGAGGAACTTCTGTAGCCAGTACAGTTGCTGCAGGTGTCAGGTAAGGTACACCCTAAATGTGGCATTGTAACCAAGCATGGTTGTGATGTGTATAGGGGCACAATGACCTCACTCGATCTAGATGTGAAACCATAAGGGATATGGTGGCCTATATAGAAGGTCTGTCCAACCACTTTGGCAACGTGATTGTCAAAGGTGACAGTACGAACAAGTTATGTCCCCAAACCCCTAACAACTCCTACCATATGTAATGGAGTACTACCTGTGTGGTAATGTGTGGTCATGTTGTTATTCCCAAAGGGGATGACTATGCAACTAATGGCATTTAGCTGTAGGCCATGGCTCAGGCACCAGTCATCCATCTCTGTGAGACCCTGTTTGAGTATGCATGTGGCAGCTGGAGAGTTGATTATGGCACCCAGTTTGCAGTCAAGTGCGAACATGGTCAGCCATATTCTCCCTGTGGTAGCCTGTACGTCAGACAAATATATACTGAACAAGAGAGGTCCCAGGACCGAGCCGTGTGGGATGCCACGTGTAACTGGTGTATAGTCAGACATGGCACCTGCAATTCTGACCATGTGGGTGCTATCCCTGATCCAGGTAGCAATCCATCGTGTGAGATATGTATCCATATTGACGCTGGTGAGCCTATGAATAATGGCCCAGTGGGTTATTGTGTTGAAGGGTTTTACAAGGTTCAGGTAGGCTGTGTGGACAACTGTCCCTATGTCGATGGACCTGTTAACCATTTAAAGAATACAAACAGGTTCAAGAGGCAAGATCTGCCCACAACAATGCTGAAATGTGTAGGACACAGTGTCTGTAGGTTCCTGATGTCTATGTGTATGAGTCCCATGACAATACACTCCATAGCTTTGCAGAACAGGCTAGTTAGACTTATAGGGCAATATTGTCTGTGGTCCATTGTGGCACCAACTCTGTGGAGTGGGACTACTGTCGCTGTACCTCATTCCTTGGGTACATATCCTGTAGCAACTCTGATATTGAACAGTGATGTAATGTGAGGGTTACATCTGTCATGAAGCTCGTGTAAGATGCAGGCCGGGACACCGTCTGGTCCCATTGATGCTGTGATGTACGCTTTGGGGAGGGCAGCACTCACCTGTTACTGTGTGATGTCAGAGAGGTTACACTCTGTCGGGATGGATAGTTGCTCCTTAGGGGGGATGGGGGGGAGACATCTGCACTGAACCTGTTTTGCAGGATGTTGGCAATGCCAGTGGGTTCAGGGTAAGTTTAGTCAGTATGCAGTAACTCACAGCATATCAGTGAGTGTCCACCCAGGTTCCTGACATAACTGAAGAAGGCCATGTGATAGTCTTATGTGTCTGGTGCAATTGTCCGGTAGAAGCTGCCCTTAGAAAAGTTCATGACTGATCGTAGCTGTCTGCTAGTACAGATCACAGATGCCTTCCCTGTCTGGGATTGTGCTCTATCATGTAGTAGCTTCCTCCTGATGTTGTACAGCTTATTAATGGCTGGGGTCTACCAGACAGGTCCTCTGCCATTGGAGGAGTGAGTCCTGCTGTTATTTGGGATAGCACAATCCATGCAGTCCACTAGGTGTCCATAGAATGTGTATGTAAAGGATTCAGCAGTCTGAGCCATATTTGCCACTGTCTCAGGGTCTCTGAAGGATACCACCTTGCTTTGGTGAAGTGAGACATTGGCTCATGAGAAGTTCACCAAGATTACCCAGGATGGGTGTGTGGAGGGTATATGTATGTCCAGTGAGATACATGTATGTTCTGACCTTACCAATGAGGGGTATATCACTGGTGTGGAACATAGAGTCCCCATGTTGGTGATGATCAGGTCCAATATGTATTCCCCCTTGTGGCTGTGCTGACTGGTTGTGCCATAGCATATGAGTCTACAAATTGTAGCGGCTGTTGGGTGAGGGTGTTGGGGCTTGAGTAGTATCCCCAGTCAATATTTGTGTATTTGAAGTCACCCAATATAATGGTGTTTGTGGAGATCTTCATATTCTCCATAGTTCCCATGAAAGTCGAGTGTGGTTCCTGAGTTTGGGATGGTGGTCTGAAGCAGGCAACAAACTGAAAGGCAGTTTTGCACAATGGTAGTTGTATATGTATGGTCTGTGATGCTTTGTGCAGTGCTACTAACCCAGAGGTGTGTGTATCTGTGATGTATATGGATACTCCCCCTAGTTGTGTTGTCTGTTCCAAGTCTTGTGGTCAGAAAGCATAGTATGAAATATAACCTGGTAGTGCTGGTGTGCATAAGTGAGCCTGAACCAGGCATCTATTAGTGCACAGATATCACTATCCTCCATACTGAGGAGAGTCCTGAGTGGCCGCAATATGAGGGTAACACATCTGGTGTTGAGCAGCATTACCCTTAGTTTCATTTAACCTGTAATGTCTATGGAGGTGGGTTTGTCTTTTGAGCCCTGCTTAAAAAAGGCACTATGGTGGTAGCAAGAGCCTTAGCCAGCATTCAAAAGTCCAAGGGTGACAGGTGCAAGCTGTCCATAGTGAAGCTACGTGGCATGTCGAGCATGTTACCACAGGCTGACAGACACTGTATCCTCTATGAATGACACCAATTTGTTAGCCAACTGTTAAACATGATATGTTTGTCTGTATACTGTTATATCATAACTGGTGGGTGTAAAATGCTAGACAAGGTCAGGGTCATACTGGCCTGGGCTACATGATCAGAGTGTTCCTCCATGTATTATGTCATGTGGTCCAGGGAGTAACGTCTGAGGTTTTACGCACCAGCATGGACAATGATGGTGCCAGTCCTGTACTTGCTTTGGAGTGACCTGACTGCATGTGTTATGTGGCAGATCCTGGCACCCGACAGACAGCCCAAAGTGACTATTCCCTTGTTTGGGCTGGTTAGTGGTATGTCAGTGTGTCTGACAATAAGTGTCGCCTATTACAAGTGTATTAGGTGTGTTGTTTAGCCCGAAGGGCAGTGACTGTGTGGCACACTGACATTGTGAACTATGTGATATGTGGGTATTGTAGTGGGGTAGGAGTTGTGTGTGTGTGTCTGCTTTGGAGGTCTCTGCTGCTTAGGCAGAGTTCATTTACAGCATCTGAGTATGTCTATGTGTGACAATGTGGTTTGAGTGCTGTCGCTAGAGGATATGTGAGACTGATATGTGGTGTGTGTGGTTACCTTCATCACCTGATAGACTGTGCCAGTCATGGGTCGAGAGAGTTCAGCGCCCTGTATGTCTATATAGATGCATCTCACACATATATCTGAGTTTGTCGGGAGGAGGAGAGGGTTGTCTGTGTACATGAGGCAGATGTGACTTTGTGTCAGCATCACAATATTCACCAGCTGGACTGGGGAGTACACACAAAACCGACCCCTGGACATGCCAGGATATTATGATGACATACTCTGTAGCCTGATCATAAAGGATCAGTAGGGTGTTAAGTGTGTAAAAGAGTATAACAGGGATTAGTGCTCAGGTTCATTGGTGTTTTGTAAAGAGTAGCTGAGAAGGAGTCCAGACTGAATCATGACACCTCCTTCAGCTATGTCATAAATAGCAATGTACACCCATATATGTCCTGAGTCAGGGCCAACTGTACCTGACTGACAATGCTGACATCCTGACAAACAGGCCCATATATACATACCCACCTCCCACTGACGATAGTCCATATCATCATACCAGGAGATATCACATGTAGAATGGATGAGCAGCTACCCCAATGCCAAAAGCATGGCAGCAAGTGGAATACATTGATTCCCAATATGTGTCATGCATAAACTACAGAACAAACAGATCCTGCACCTGAACAGTCAGCTGTGCCTCACCCCCTACACAGGATGTGGAACCGTTGAATGTGTTACAGCAACATATGGCACTCCCCACAAGTGTTGGTGCACAACACACCATGGGAAGTACAGTCCAGTACGCCTATGAAGTCTGATCTGCAAGGTCATGGAGTCCATCATGGTTGAAGTCACAAACAGAGCTATTGGAAGCTGACATACACACAACCCTACCAGCTGTGGTATGTTCATGTGTGGATCATGGTTCGCAAACATGCTAGACTGTTTGCAAGGCAGCCACCCAGGACATACATCACTGAACAAAGCTACACATGTCTCACATAGACTTTGAATAGCCCTTTATCAACATCCCAGACACATGTAGTATCCACAAAACCAACAAGCTGTGCATAAATATGTGTTGACATATGAAGGAATGTCAATGCGTCCACAGATAGATCACACAAGGTAAGGATTATGAGGTCCTGTTCAAGCTGTTGACACCTGCTGACCCACATGGACCATTCCTGGAATGGCATAAAACAAAGTGTACACACATCACCATGTCCAGTCTGATGATATCACCATCCTATAAATACAGCAGGACAAGAAAAACCAGCCAATAAAGCAAATATCGTGCTGTGTTACTGTGTCTTTCTCTAGTGTCATAACATAGTTAGATAGGAGTTTGAATCCTACAAACGCTGACTGGGTGTGTGTGTGTGTGTGTGCAGTTTGTTTTGTGAGGAGTGCCCTTTTTGGAGACTGGGAAAACTCACTAAAAGAGGTACATTCCTCTTTGGAAAGTCTGATGATGTCACCATCCTACAAATACAGCAGGAGAAGGAAAACCAGCCAGTAAAGCAAATTGCGCACCGTGTTAATGCATTTCTCTCTAGTATCATAACATAGTTAGGTAGGGGTTTGAATCCTGCAAACACTGCCTGTGTGTGTGTATGTGTGCAGTTTCCTTTGAAAGGCGTTCCCTTTTTGGAAACTTGCAAAACTCACTAAAAGAGGTACATTCCTCTTTGGAAAGTCTGATGATGTCACCATCCTACAAATACAGACGGAGAAGGGAAACCAGTCAGTAAAGCAAATAGCACGCTGTGTTAATGCGTCTCTCACTAGTATCATAACATAGTTAGGTAGGGGTTTGAATCCTGCAAACACTGACAGTGTGTGTCAATGCAGTGTGGGTTTTGGTTTTACTATGGTAGGACATATTATGATTAAAACAGTAAGTGCATTGCACACATCAGGTATCTGCGTGGCAAATATATATGTGTACATGTCCCCTCAATCAGTACATAGGTGTGAAACCTGCATACTATATGAATACATCTGTTTCCATTGACAGCTTGTGCCGCTGCTTCTCAGATCGTAGGTCACATATGTATGTATGCGACAAGGCCGTCCACTGTTGTGATCTGTGGCCAAGGTCATCTGTGCCACACACACCCATGACAGTTACTAAAGAGTAGTGTGAGTGAGGGTATATGCCTGGGGTATATGTCAGACATGTTCATACACAACAATGACTGGCAATAATGGACAGTCTGTATAGGTGTACAACTGCCTTGTGGATATGCATTCAGGCCTATAATGTCTTATGTGATACACCGAGGGGCTCCACAATACCTATGGATATGTGGATACCAAGGGACACATGACATAACACGAGGCTGTATGTACACATTGGTACCCAACATACATGTTGAGGTCTACCATCAATGTGGTACTGATGGGATAGTATGTATAGTAAATGTGGATGACTATGCCATAGCCGGGTTACTGCTATACAGCATGTATCAGACAATAGGTATCTGTCTGTATGATGCCCTTGTGTAGGATATGCATCCCATCCAGGGAATGCAGTGTAAGCCAATGCATGCATTTCCAGATGTGGATGGACACATCCCTAGTGTGTTTGCATGTACCTAAGGGGTCTATATGCCAAACAGGTGTGGTCCCAGGAATGGGTGGCGGTCAATAACACTGGTTAGTGTTAGAGTATAGTACCAGAAGGATCCAACTGTTGCTGAGTTCCCTACAACTGTGTGTCATTTGTCAGGACATCATCCAATCATTGCTTATAGTCATGCTGTTGAGGTTGTGTATACTACCAGACTGCAAATCATTGACAGATATTAACAGTATCACCCGCAGCATAGTGTCACCCCATGTCATACACACATGTGGACCCATGTTAGTACATAACTGTAGTAGAATGCATAATGGCCATTGAAAGTTACTATGAGATGTTAACAATGTGTACAACAGGGTATGCCACACATCCAATGTGTCCACCATGCACGTACATGCAGACAGTGCGCACCCACCATGTTCACAGATGTACACTTGCTAATCTGTACTGCACACATCACACACGTACTGTCCACTCACTAACACATGCTGGCAGCACATTACACTTCAGCCAAGTGGCACATGGGTGGACAATACATACTCAGACCTAACGGTGGTGTAAATAATGCTACATTGACAATCAGAGCTTTGATGCATAATGCCTGCTCAGACATACCTACAAAGATGTCATTACACTTTCCTGTTGACAACTTGCTAATATTGCTACACTGCTATAATGTCACCCTGTGCATCAGCACCATGTTAGCCTGTTCCTGCATCAATGTTACAGATGACAGGAGGCGACACAGGTACCATCATATGCACAGGGTGTGTTGTTGTTTGCCAGAGCCTGACATTGACCCATCCAATCGACATGTCTGTGTGTGTGTGTGTGTGTGTGTGTGTGTGTGTGTGTGTGTGTGTGTGAGGGACAACAGTACAGCATGGGACAATGTTGATGTAATGTGTGTGTGTATGTGTGAGCCCTAGTTGTTTGGTTAATGTGTGTGTGTCTGCATGCACACAGCTCCACCATGTGGCTGCCATATATGGCAGTTTGTGGGACAGCCACAGACTGTACCTGCTAGGCTGTACAGATCACTGTCTCCGGCCATGGAAACAGTACCTGTGCCTGGCAAGGGTGCTACAGACAGTATCGGGTACCAACCCCGACTGGGAACTGTCATCATAGGCAGAGGTATGATGACTAGACCCATGTCCCTGCTGGGACTGGCCAGAGCAACGTGCACATGGTCTACTGGGACGGTCAATGGACAGGCCAGCCCCAGCATGGCTGGGGCTGGTACTGCCACTACGGGAGCGGCTGTGAACTGTGGGCCGTCCGCGACCACTGCCGGCTGTTGCTGTTACTGGCATGCGTCCGTGTCGACGTCGCAACCGTCCCGCATGGTTCTGACTCATGGAAGACATATTGTGGAGGGCATCTACTGTCTCCCTCCAACATCTATCAATGACCTCGGTGTAATTCCGGATGGCACCGGCAAGGTCACGGATGCTGTCATTGATAGCAGTGTAATGGGCCCTCTGCACCCTAAGTCCCTGTCTGGTGTACCATTCCATACATGCATGAGCCTGCATTACAGCCCGGAACATACTGAATGTTGTAAGACCTGTGAGGGCACATCTGCCAGGGGCAATACGACCAGCGGTGCTCCCCTGAGAACCCCTGGACCTCCGCCTATGTGGTACCATTCCAGGAATCTGGCTATGGCTGCTGTGAGGGGATGCAAGTGCCATGGGTACCACACTCTCCTGGTCAATGCCAACTGTATGTTGTCACTCGCCTATGGCCATTGGTGATGAGGGATGTATTGATAGTATGAGAGTGCGCATAGATGGGGTTGAACGCTGTATACTGTCGATTGGCGGACCAAGGACAGACCCTGTCAAACCTTCCTGTGCCAGAATATATGTCTCATCATCACCACTATTCGTGGCAGTGGCTTCAGGTTCCCTGCTGCTTTCGGCCACCCCTAACTCAGCACCTGTGAGAGGAAGACAGGAAACACACTTTACAGTCTGCACATGATGCATGCACACATGCACACATGCACACATGAACACATGCGCACATGCACACATGCACCCATGAACACATGAACACATGAACACATGCACACATGTACACATGCACACATGCACACATGAACACATGAACACATGCACACATGCACACATGAACACATGCACACATATACATTCCTCACTACAGCACACACACACACACACACACACACACACACACACACACACACACACCAGCAATCTAACACATACTCTATAGTGGGTGAAGGTGGGTGTCAGTATCACAAGGCAAACAGTCACCACACATGTGTCAGCATGCAGAATATATGTTGCACAAGACCATGCAGTGCAAGTGTAGATGCCCCTATTTCATGGCAGTGTACGTGACTTTGATACAACTGTGTAGTCGTTAGTGATTGGCTACACCCTGGAACACAATGTGTACCTGGACACAACATTGCTGTGCAAGTATTATCAGCTCTGCAATGCCCTGTGCACCATCACTCACAGGTATATATGCCATGGCTGCATGTGTTATCTGTGTGACACATAGATTTCCATGTCTGAGTACAGTGTCTGTGTCCATAGCAGATAATAGTGGGCACAGGTGTAGCACATGCATGCTATGTACACACACGGGATGAGTGGTGCATGTTGACGTGAAGGAATCCCAATGCTTGACATGACCAGTGTCCAGTGGTTATGGTGAGTGTGGGACATATTGCAGATATGTCGGTGCCAGCCATAGCATGGCATGCTACATGACTGCAACATTAAACACCACACATACCCAATGTGTGTCATGTGACCTATACACCCACTAGCATTCCAGGACATATATGCAATGACTGCTATGAGTAGTACTGTGGTCACTGTAACTGGATGGGGTGTAGTACCCTGTGCCATCATCATCATGCATCTTGTGGTCACTCACAGCTACTAATGTGTGCAAGACCACCGCCTAGCATGCTGTACCTGAACTGCAGTGCCGTGGCTATGTTCACAATTACACAGCCACTTTGTACATGGGTGTGTGAGGTGCCCAATAGGGAGCATTGCCTAACATGACTGTGTTATGTGTTGAAGAGTGTTGCACAGCCCCATGATAGGCCTCTACCCCTGAGGTACATCATGTGTGTGTGCATGACATATGGGATACTGAAGTGTGACCTTACAGCGGGTGTGTGGTAATGCCAAATGTAGCATGTTTTCGTGTACTGCGTATGATAAACGTGTTCTGTTGTGTACAGCTGTAGCAACTATGCATATCCAATGTGCAGTACAGTGTTGCCACAAATGTGTCTGCTGCTCTGTGCATTGCATGTGATTGAAGCAGCTACTGACTTTACTGAGATGTTTAATGTCTCACAGCAAACATGCACAGCATGCATTATCCATAGGTGTGTTACGTGTACATGGCCTACACCTCACCTATGACATACACATGTCATTACCAATATTAAAGTGTTAACACACTCACCAGCATGTATCGTCTGCCCTGCTGTCACACCAGAGGGACCTACAAGAATATGACACAGTTTGACAGTGGCCACAACTGTGGCATTGCTACTGTGAGTGTGCTAAACTACAGTAGAACAACAGTCAACAGTCACAGGTGTACAGATACTATTCCAAATATCAGTATTGCACACAATAGGCAGCACAACTGCTGAACACACAGTACACATCTCACATATGAATATTCTAACAATACAGGTAACAGTAGTCTACAGCTAGGGCATATTACCTGCACGCTCCATGTCATCATGCTGCGTGGCTCCGGCCTCCATGATGACACATGTGTGATGCTGTTGCTGCTGTAGGCCAGGAGCCACCATGCTTAGGAGCAGCTCCTCTACTCTGGTGAGGGGGAGATGTATGGCCGCCCCACCACCTGTGGCAAGCTGTTGTCTATGGATATCAGACGCATGCCGCCGGACATGTCTAATTAAATCACTGCAGTGATGGCATACCTGCTCATATGTCCAGTTATGCATGCCTATGTCACTTACCCGGTGAACAAGATCTCGCCACAGTGCAGTACGCTCATGCTGGTGCTGGCTGGCCCTGGAAAACAGCAGTATATAGTGCTGCACCAGGCTGTTGTGTATTTTCTGTTCCTCCGCAGCTGTATATAACGGATTGCGTTGATGAGCCATAACCCTGGAAGACAATTAAACGATATGTGTGAGCAAGTCATGTGGCACACTTAACACTATTAAGTACAGATATCACTTAACTGCCATATATAGCATCTGTTTGTCTGTCAGAGGATACACACG
Organism: Protopterus annectens; assembly: GCF_019279795.1. Lineage (NCBI taxonomy): Eukaryota > Metazoa > Chordata > Ceratodontiformes > Protopteridae > Protopterus > Protopterus annectens. The sequence continues at coordinate 1,354,400,480 of NC_056743.1, read as the reverse complement.
TTCAATACCACATATCAGTGCTCAGCCCACAACTGGCTGACAGTGCCTGCTATACTCCATATAACAAACCAGTATACACCAGTACTCGGCACACTGTTTGGGATACAATGCACAACCTCACCACAGGGGCATATATCAAGCTAATGCATGAAGAAATATGTCATCCAATGCAATGAATGTAAAGTACATTTACAGTATTACCAGTAAACCACCCTAGTTGTTGATGCCATACCCCTAACTAACATATGTGCACGGTTGTTAATATAGCTGGCATATTGCTGTAACAGAGTGTACATGTTGCTAGGTACACACACATACCCTGTAACACACATGTGATTGCGGGCATGGTACAGGCATCATTACACACGCATCAGACATACATACAACACACAAATGTATGCCGACACAGATGAGCATTACCTGTGTACCTTACAGTACTGTGTGCCCCTACTTACAGATACCTATGCCTGAGGTATGTAATCTGTGCAGACTATAGGAAACACACAAGACAGTGTTACCAGGGAATGTGAACATACACCATACTGTGCTGTTTAGGCCTACAGCTTCAGGTAGTGCAACAGTTCATATGTGAGCTGGATTCACCAGCAGTACCACTTACTGAGCATACATGTATTGCTTCAGCCTACAATGGGACACCACAGTCGTACACAAGGAACTACGTCACAACATATGCCATCCTACTATGCCTGCATCATAATAACTGACACATCTTTCTCTGGCCTCACACCTAGGACACAAACTACCATGACAGAAACAACCTCACACTAAGCTATCACACCTTTACAGACCTTGCACACATTCACTGTCACACTCATTCCACCTCACATAGCAGGTATTGCACTGAGTACATGCGTGTGTGCATTGTGTCATAGGTAGGTAATATATACTACCCTGGCCTTTGACACACATGTAATGTGATTTCATTTGCTCCTATCAACCGGATACACAGAGGTGACTCCCAGGGCATATTACCTATCTCCCAAACAATCATCAGGGGTATGTATGACATCTGCTAATGAGGAGCCTTGTTTGTTAATGCTGGGTGGTTTAGTCCAGAGTATGGCATATTTGTGGATAGGAACCTGTACCTCCAGCATGTGCTGTTTAGTGAGGTGGTGAGGATTAGGGCTCTAGGTCATGTAGCCCGGAGGGATTGTGAGGTTTTGACATGGTGGTTGGCCAACTGCTATGGGTGTGACATACCTCTGTATGTCCTGCAGAGGTAAACTCTGGGTGGGCGGTATGCAACACACTGTAGCTGTGGTTTTGTTAGTCAGTCCACATAGGGCATGTGTTTGAGGGCAGTATTACTCTTTGTGAGGTATGTCTGTGGCCTTTCCACTTGCTGTAGTTGTCATGTGAGGTACATACCACATGGGACATTGTGATGAATAGAGGGGAACACTGACCTATATTTCCCTAGATGACACACCTTTTGTGATGACACGTACCACGTAGACAGATTACAAGACTAGTGTGGCACTGTAATCATCAAAGGGGAGGCTATTGTCCACCTGTGTCCCATGTTCCCTTCTGACACCTTCAGTGTTAGGCAGGCTACCACCTATGTGGTAGTTACTGGGTAAAGTGTTTTGGAATGGAGTATGGCACTGCAGTACCAACACTGGTGTTCAGTCCATGCCTTGGTCAACAGGCACATGTTGCAGTACGTATGACCCCATGTCTCCCTCCCTCCCTCTCTCTCTCTCTCTATATATATATATATATATATATATATATACATATCTATACATATCTATACATAACTATACATAGCTATAGATACCTATACATATCTATACATATCTATACATATCTATACATATCCATATATATCCATATATATCTATATATATCCATATATATCTATATATATCTATATATCTATATATATATATATATATATATATATATATATATATATATATGCATATATATATATATATATATATATATATATATATATATATATATATATCCATATCTATATATATATATCTATATATCAATATATATATATATATATATATATATATATATATATATATATATGGGTCTATATGACAGTTCATATGATCGACTGTTTATTTGGTCAACAGTTCATTTGATCGACAAGCATTTTAGGGCTTGCCCCCACACCCCTAACTATATATATCAACCCAGGGTCACACAACATTGGGGAAGGGGCAAATGCTTGTCGATCAAATGAACTGTCGACAAATAAACAGTCGATCATATGAACTGTCGAAGTCATATAGACATATATATATATATATATATATATATATATATATATATATATATATATATATATATACACACACACACATATATATATATATATATATCTATATACACACACACATATATATATATATATATATACACATACATGTATACATCCATGGCTGTACATATAGATGCACATATAGGCACATATACTGCTCACCTTTCATGGTGGGGATGTCAATTATGCAACAGTTGTGAGACATACAGTTATGTAATAATATTGCACAGTGTTGTGCAGAATGCATTTTGCTGTCCTCAGGCCGTATAGCTGTAGCAGGCCTCACTGCCTGTAGCTCAGTCCCACAGTGTTTAACCACCACATGACATATACCGGCACTGCTTGCTGTCTGCAATGCCACACACTACAACCTACAAACATATGTGCACATAGCAACCTTCAACAGCATATATATGTCCTGCCTTCACTAACAGTTGCAGTATGTCCCTTGCCCTATGCACATGTGCATATACATATAGATACGGACTGCTGCCACATATGGATGATTCACAGTATGTAGAGTACCCTTCAGACACATCATTCGGATGCCAGCAAATACATATCTGTTACATACCTTACCTTTGTATTCCTCACCTCCGTCTGTTGTAGCTGTTGATTTATTTATTTATTTTTTTTTTTTGGTTTCCTCTGTGTGTGTTGGTCTTTCTTTTCAGTGTCTGTCTCTTACAGCCTGTTTGTCTCCATCTGTCTGTCTATATATATCTATATATGCATATATGTATATATCTATATATATATCCATATCTATATATCTATATATCTATATATATCAATATATATCTATATATATATATATATATATATATATATATATATATATATATATATATATATATATATATATATATATATATATATATATATATATATATATATACACATATATATATATATATATATATATATATATATATATATATATATATATATATATATATATATATATATATATATATATACACACATACATGTATACATCCATTGCTGTACATATAGATGCACATATAGGCACATATACTGCCCACCTTTCATGGTGGGGATGTCAATTATGCAACAGTTGTGAGACATACGGTTATGTAATAATATTGCACAGTGTTGTGCAGAATGCATTTTGCTGTCCTCAGGCCGTATAGCTGTAGCAGGCCTCACTGCCTGTAGCTCAGTCCCACAGTGTTTAACCACCACATGACATATACCGGCACTGCTTGCTGTCTGCAATGCCACACACTACAACCTACATACATATGTGCACATAGCAACCTTCAACAACATATATATGTCCTGCCTTCACTAACAGTTGCAGTATGTCCCTTGCCCTAAGCACATGTGCATATACATATAGATACGGACTGCTGCCACATATGGATGATTCACAGTATGTAGAGTACCCTTCAGACACATCATTCGGATGCCAGCAAATACATATCTGTTACATACCTTACCTTTGTATTCCTCACCTCCGTCTGTTGTAGCTATTGATTTTTTTTTTTTTGGTTTCCTCTGTGTTTTGGTCTTTCTTTTCAGTGTCTGTCTCTTACAGCCTGTTTGTCTCCGTTTGCCTGTCTGTCTGTCTGTCTCTGTCTGTCTGTTTCTCTCGCTCTCTCTCTCTCTCAGTTGGTGCAATGATATTATTGCATGTGTGGACAGCAAGTACAGGCTGCTTTTCTAGGTATCTGCACATGTGCATGTGATGGCCTCTGCACCAATTGGTGCCCACCATTTAGTAATTGCATGCAGCCTGCGGTGTGGTAATTGCAGTACTCACTGTGATTGCAGGACACTGCTATAAAATGCTAGGTTAGGTAGGCGTAGCCCTTTCAGTTGTGCAAGGTGGGGCCCATGCTTGTTTGCTGTGGACACTGTTATCTCAGTCAGAAGGTAGTTATATGTCTCATATCTGAAGCTAGGGTTGTAGCCAGTGATATGCATGTTGTACTGAAACCTGACTGTTGCTTCTTCCAGTGCACTCTTCTCAGTGTGTAAGTTTACTCACACCTCCTAATGCTAACACTGGATACATGGGAGTATGTACTTTCTTTTCGAATTAGAGAATTAACTGGCATACAACAGTAGTTATTGCAATGTGTTCCTATGGCTTTCCTATTTTCCCTTTACATTCACTCATTGTAATGCATGATATATTTCTTACAGCACCAAGTTATTGTATATCTGCTGTGGCTTAGTGGTACTTCATGAAGAGTGGTGAGTCCAAGGTGTGGGGTTCGAGACTGACAAGGGTATTTTTATTTTGCTGCTGAGCAGTACAAGGGCCCTGCCATAGAGTGACTAAGGCACTTTTAAGCAGTTGTAAGCAGGTTTGCGCGATGCTTAGCAATGCTTAGCAAAGCGCACACATGTGCACACTGGTGCAAACCCGCTAACTACTGCTTAAAAGTGCTTACTCCCGCTAACCCCCATGCTAATTTATTTTAAAGAAAAGAAAATGGGGAGATAGGAAAGTGATGAAAACAGGGGGCACAAAGAGGGACACACAGTAGGTAAACAAGCTCGGGATGTGCAGGATGGGTGTAGGGAAGGTCCATAGCTGCCCATTTCTTTAACAGCAACAGCTGTGCATATGCAATGAATTTGGAGTGAAATTTGAAACCTTCCACCCCTGGTAGAGGGGAGAGGACAACAAAGTATGTTGTACTGCCAATTCTAATTATCAGCTTACATGTTTGCCCGATGGACATGTGTGCAAAATGGGCAGCTATGTATGGGGCGTAATTTTTTTGTGGGTACAGATTGCCCTTTTTTTTTTTCAGGTGAGAGTAGGAAGTGAGGTAGAGGAAGTAGGTATGTCCGGGGAGGTAGGTTGGGAAGGTAAACAGACAAGACAGACAAGATGCATACAGGGGCGGTGTATGACACATGGGGTGGGTGACACAAATGTTGCAGTCAGATGTTTGGAAATCACAAGCCCATGAGCCCACAGATGGTAACAGTGGAACTGAGATCCCCACCCATGGGCAGTCACCACTGAACCTTCACAGCCCCGAGGATGGCTGTGCTGGGGGCTGCGTAGGATGGGCAGACTAACCCGTGAGACATGCCACTCTTGCTTCAAGCTGGTGTAGGGGATCAGTGACTGAACGCTGGATCTCCCTATGCACCACAGCCCGAACCCTTTGAAGAGTGAAAGGTGACCCTTCTCCGCCCACGCTTACCAGGGGGGGTGACGAGCCCCATCCCCTACAGTGCTTCCACCCGAAGGTGGCACAGGACCAACGTCAGTTGCACTCGCCGGTTGAGGAGGGACAGGTGGGTCAGCTGGGACTGGCCTTCCCATACGTTCTGTGATTAGATGTGTTTAATTACAACATAAGCAAAACAGCATTCCAGATTAGTTGTAACAGCATGCAATAATATTCCCATTAACCCAACACACCAAGGGTACAACAGTTGAACAGCAAGCATAACACATGCATATATTGAACCACAGTGGTTATTCCAACAGCATGCAGGGATGTTTGGTAGCAACAGGCCACCATGATTGTGGTGTTTAAACAGGGCACATGCATCAACGTGAATGCAAATATTCATAGAACAATAGGACATATGTCCCAACAAATATTTAAGATTACACATACCCATTGAGGTGTGGAATTGCATGGTTTATGCACATACAGTAGGGTGTATAAAAAACCTCGGTTAACATCTTATAATAACCTTTTAGTCTACACTACATTCCTAGTGGCTGCAAGTGTATATCCCCTACCTGTATTATTACACTTGCCACCATACATTAGGTTGTGTACTGGGTTTGGCTAGTTCAATATATGCTTGACCTATATCTGACATACTAACTGTCCAGGATGCAGATGTTACTGCTACATATTTCTTGATTGCATTTATATTTCTTTATATACATATCTGGGATGTTTTCACATGACATTTTCACTTCGATTTGTACAGAACCCTGCATTTCTTGACACACACTCACATTTCTGGGGAAAAATAACATGCTACACATGTGCCAGGTTTACTTATTCATGCCAGCCAGTAACTGCCTGTTGTGGACTGTATATATGTTTCACAGCTACTAGTACTCCCATCACCCACTTTATATGGGACTGCACAACTCTGGGTTGCCAGCACCTTTTCAAACAGTACTGTTTGTATACTGCAAGGGTACAACAACATTTCAGACTCTGTGACACAGACACACTCTGGGTTTTAGACCTTTATTAATGACATTACACACTTTTCCACAGGCTCACTCCTTTATTTGTTTTAACGGTGTATATCGCAGACATGTTCAAGACATAGTATACCTTTATTAATAGGTTAGAACAATCTTTTTTCAGGCTCACTCACTTATTTTATATGACAGTGCCTGCAGATATATTATTCCAGACATATGTTACCTTTCTTAATGGGTTTCTACACTCTTTTTCTGCCTCTCTGACATTTTTATCTGACAGTACATGCAGAGGACTTATTCAGGCAATTTTATGGCTGTATTATTGGACTACAACACTTTCTTTCATGCTCTCTCCCATATTTTATATAACAATACATGCAGAATAATCACTAACCTGCCTGGTGGCGCAGCCTTAGCAGCCTATCAGCATAGGCTTGCTGATTCATAGCATGGTCACCTGCAGCTGTAAAGTAAATGAAGGGATATTGAGACATACCTATCTGTTATACATACTGCATTATCAATTCTTACATACTGCATTCCATGGCTACATACTCAGTTGTGGGGCATCCCGCATCCCACAGGCCTCCTGTATCCATTGGTTTAGGTGGTCCTGCTTTCATCTCTTCAGGTCTGCATGGTGGTGACAGGCCTGCTCACCAGTCCGAGGAATGCCTGTGGCACTGGTGAGGTCACGAGCTAACCGGTTCCAAGCCTCTGCCTTGTACTCCGTCCCTTGGAACTGGCCCTGCAGGAGTCTTGACTCGTGACAGTGGACAAGGAGCCAAACCATGTATTTGGACTCCTCGATGCCCCAACGTTGCGCTCAGAATCATGTTCCCTCTCCAACACCAGACATTCTAACTGCAGATGTGAGCTACAATCAGTTATGGCGTGTATTCCCACATGTGGGGCTTAAATATGCTGCATTTCCCGCACTTTTTTGTGATTGGCCATTTTGTAAAATTCTCGGCTGACTGCAGACCTGCTTAGTAATGGTTAAACTACCATTCGTAAGTATATGAATGTTAATAGTGGCTATTTCCCCTATGTTGTCATGGCTTAGTGGTTCTGTACTTTGCTTCTGATACACAGAGTCCTGGGTTCGAACCTTGTCATTCATTTTATTTTCATACTATCCAGACAGGCTAGGGGTGTGGCTGCACTTAAGCAACTGTGCTCTATGTTGCTCCTCAGTTCCCTACGGTGCCCTACCTTGTGCTGGGTAAAGCACCATTGAACTATGGGCAACTCTATTGCAACTCTATTGTGCTGGGTAAAGCGCTATGAAACAATGGGCATTTCTATTGTGCTAGGTAAAGCGCTATTAAACTGTGGACACCTCTATTGCGCTAGGTAAAGCACTATTAAACTATGGGCAACTCTACTGTGCTGGATGAAGTGCTGCTTAACTGCAGGCAATTTTATATCAGGATCCCTTAAAATATTTATTTTGTTCACTGATACATTGGCCATTTCACTGCTTTTTAGTAATGTTTAAACATATTTGTCAGGTATTATTTCATATACTGATTTAAAAAATAAATACGAAGGGGAGTGGTGGGATTCAAACCGTGAATGCCTCTTCTTTGTGCAAATGCTCTACCATTACACTATTGCTATTTGGTGCGATTTGCATTAACATTCTTTCTTATGCTCTTCCATGTCAGAATTGCCAACTCTAGCTAAATAATGGGCACACCCGCGCACACACGCGCAAATACGGGCAGCTATTTTGGGGATTAAAAAAATATATTTAATGTTTTGCATTTTAGAACTGTGATAGGGGTTTACAATATCAGGTAGTGTGATGTTGGGTGCAGGCACATGTGAGCGGACTCACTCTTGTGTGTGTGCTTTGTTTAGTTTTAAAACACTTGCAGGGGCGTGGACATTTAGACTGCTCGGCAGTCGGACACGCCCCCTGCTTTCTTACACGGTCCGTGTAAGACTTACTGTTGAGTCAGCATGCCCTCATGAATATTCATGGCACGCTGACGTCATACCGTTCAACTGCAGCCTCCGAGTAAGACTTATTAAGTCTTACACGGAGGATTAGTGAATCAGGGGCAAATTAATATACTGACATTACTTGATAAGACTGCATCATTCAAAGACACCAAAACAGCTTGTTTTTTATATGATTTCAGTTTATTACAATTTATTTAAATATGTTCAATTAGTTTCTGTTTTTTCTGGGCTGTCAACAATAAGTCTAACTCAGGGTAGTTAAAAACGATAATTGAGGACAGATGGTATAAGATGGGGCTGATTTAGAAATGTCTTATGAAAATGGGGCTCAACCTCAGTGGACTCTACAAACAACAAGGCTGCATAGATGTGCATCTCAATTGTATAGGTGGAAATGCGTTCAAATGAGCATGGACAAGCTGTGCTGATATGCGATAACCTCTTGAAAGTGCATAACGGCCAAGTGCACCTCAATTGCATTTTAGTGTGCTATACCATTATCATAGCAGTCACGTTTGTGCCATTACTAATGACTACTCAGACTGTGCCACTTGTCCCACTACTTTTTCCTAGTAAGAATTAGTTTCACTGTATAAAAAAGCCACCCATACCCAATCTGGGCCCCCCAAAAAATAATACCATTGAAATGATTTAATACTGCAAATGTGGTTATTCATCCTCCACACCTTCACTTAAACTCAACATGCATTAACATCCTTTACCAAATGTTAATAAAAACTGTGATTCAATGAAAAAAAAAAAAAAATATATATATATATATATATATATATATATATATATATAATTTTAAATTGTGAATCCCACAACACCGAACATTATTTTCCTGAGATGAAAGTAACGAATAAATCGTAAGGACCGATTTCTCCAAGGGCAAGTAAACACTTGCCCAATGGGGAGAAATACGGTGTTTCCTTTTCTCCACTGTAGTGTGATCCCAGAGTTGGTATATATAGTTGGGGGAGTGTGAGGGGGTGCAGCCTTCCACAATGGGGGGCATGGGGGTAGTAGCCCCCCCATCTAAGTGGGTTTTACATTGTCCAGTGTGGTTATGTTAAGTTTTGGGCAAGTGTTTATTTGACCTGAGAAAAATGTCCCCTTCAAGATTTTCAGTATTTGTTATTTTCAGGAAAATAATGTTCGGTGTTGTGAGTTTCGCAATTTCAAAGTAGATCCATATATATATATATATATATATATATATATATATATATATATATATATATATATATATATATATGTGTGTGTGTGTGTGTGTGTGTATAAAATGCATGTGTAGTTAGGCAAATAAGCAAAGTTTCTGCTCCAAAAAACAGGGCTTGAGAATGTGCCCGGATAATAAGAATGCAGCATGATTTTTATTCATCTCACCAAACAAGCAATGGGATGGGATAAAATAATAGAACAACTTGCGAATGCTGCAGTCCTGTTATTACATAAAACATTTAAAATGGTATAATTTCCAACAGTATTATCCTTCTGTGGGTATAGGGGTTGGTCATAGTGATGTCACACCTCAGAAGATGTGGTGAACTCTCTTTTATCCCCTGCATCAGGATATATACCTCGGTCTTGTTCTGGAACTTCACAAGGATGGCATTTGATGAAGCCCAGTGTCATGCCCCAAGCTGGTCTGATAAGAAGAACAAAATCCTCCTCTACTTCGAACAGGAGTTGGAGCAGGCCACAGCATGGTCCCAGTACTGAAAATTACATGTCTGGCAGGAGCTGGGGGATGACCTGTCATCTCTGACAGGGATCCTCTGTTCCAGAAAACAATGACACCACAGGTACGATGACATACATAGGCAGAGGTGGGACCAGCTGGCCAGGTGAGTTGTGAAGTTCCAAGAGAGAAAGCCAGTTTTATGTTAAGTACTCTTTTTTTATTTCTTAAACAGCTGGTATATATACTCTATATATAGACATAAAGACAAGACATAGAGACAAAAATGACCCAAATTCAACACAGCTGCTTCACAATCATTTATAGCCTGATAAGTTAATAATATAATTAACATGTCTTTTTCACAAAAAATCAGTCAATGCTATTACAATTGATAAGAGTATTGTCACTGTTGTTGTTGTTGTCCATCCCTGTTGAGCTCATAGGCATTCCTCCCCCGTTTCTTGGCATTTCCATCCATTCTTTTCTTACAAAAAGATTGTTGCATATAGTTGGGTTCTTTAGCTAGAGGTAATTCTGTATAGTCTACATGCTCACTACCCCAGTCCATAGACTCCTCAGTGTATTCTGAAGATGCTACCGTGCCTTCATACTGCTCTGTATCCTCCTCTGGTACCTGGAATGGTTGAAAAGCATGCAGAAAAACAAGATTGTTGCTGTTTTTTTATTCAGTTCAATGTATGTTTGATCATCTGAACAGTTTGATTATCCAAACTACCCTAGGTCCCAATTAGTTTGGATAATTGACTCTCTACTGTATATGTACACACAAGCACAGAAAAATCTCTCTCTCTCTGTATATAAATATATATATATATATATATATATATATATATATATATATATATATATATATCTGTGTGAGCAAATTTCTGTGCGATAAGTGCATGTACATATTTCAAACTCAGTGAAACTTTAAAATCAAAGACAATGTAAATGCAATATTTGCCACTGTTCAACATTATGTCATAGACGTACCTGCCAAGACAGCTCAGTGGTGCTGCTGTTTGCATTGTTACCATACAGCAAAAGGTTCTCCAATTCAATTGTCATCTGGGGTTCGTTCTCTGCGGAGTGCGCATGTCCTCCCTGTGTTTGTGTGGGTTTCCTCTGAGTGCTTCAGTTTCCTCCAACATTACAAAGACATGCATTTAGAGTGTTTCTTCCCAGAACTCCGCTGAAAATTGGCTTGTTCCAAGTCAGACATTCCCAGTAAACAAAATGTTAAATAAATAAATAAAATTTAAAAATTCTGTTTATTGAATATTTTTATAATTGCAATAAGGTATGCTTGAATTGCTTAACAAAGTTTACTGCTTAGTCATAGTCAGAATTGAGCTTGTCAGGTAAAAGTCACTTAGCAATACTATGTATGCACAATTTAGTAATGTATTTTGTGATTTCCAGAAGTTGCATGAACTTCATTTTGAACATTTGATTTAACATTCCCTTATTGCATACAGCAGTGGTGGGTTAATTATTATATCAGTAACCAATGGCTGGGTATGGTATATAGAAGATTTACCCACAGCTGGTGTGATTAAACACTAACCATGGGTAAATCTTCAATATATCACACTCAGGACTTGGTTATTGCTATTATACAATGACATTATTTAAGAAACAAATAACCTACTTTTGTTAAATAATACCTTTGCATAATGGTGCTGTGGCATTCTTCTGCATTGTTTCCATATCCTGCCACTTTCTTGATGTATTGCACATGTGTGGGATGAGTCTATATTGTAACATCTCAACTTCAAAAGAGCAAATGCTGTTATTTCGACATGGAAATAACAAACCCTCGGAATGTTGAACGGGCAAAACAGCGATTTTTTTTCCCAGGGAAAAAAGTCACTGGGCCAAAAAGAAAAAAAAACAAAGACAAAGTAAAGTGGGCGACTTTGCACTCCACACTCCCTGATGTGGGGCCTGTGCCCACCACACCCCTTACTTATATATACCAACTCCAAGACTGCACCACAGTGGAGGAAACGGCAAAGTCCCGACAATGGCCCAGCAATTTTATCCCTGGGAAAAAAATCGCTGTTTTGGCCGTTTGACATTCTGTCGGTTTAGTTTTTCCATGTCGATATAACAGCATTCGCTCTTTTGAAGTTTCAGCGTTACAATATAGACATGTGTGGGACATATGTTCCCACACTTATGCAGTAGATTAGTGCTTTGGAAAGCAAACATTGCAGAAAGGAAGATCTCTGTTGCTTCTTTTTTTTTTAAATTTGAAATTGGGACAGTTTAGAGTTATGAGAGATTCCATGCAGAAATACAAGGAAAATCAGGTGTGTTTCTTTAGTTTTGGATAAAATACCTGATTTTCCTTGTATTTTCTCTGCCCTCCATATGTACCTGTCTTAGCTCAAGAAAACTGGAAAGGCTTAGCATATATAAATAGAAGAAAGTCCAGGCAACCAGAATTTTTCTACTGGTATATGCTTGATTTTCAATGGGCATGCTGGTTGGACTGAACAATCAGTGTGCACGTTTTTGAATGTTAATGACCTGTTGTATAATTATGAATATTTCATATGCCATAAAATAATTGTAAGTATTTACATAAGCACAGATAAACACTCATGTGTTAACCTCATATTGGACTTCTCCGTTTAAAGTACTGCTAAAGTTAATGTACCTTGAGGAATGTGACCTTTCTATTTGAAACTGACTACCAGCTAACTTTGCCATTAAGATCAATAAGTGAACATGTACACCACCCCCTCCCATCACCAGATAGTGTGGTGCCTCTGAAAGTATCAGCAGGGGAATATCCAGTAACAACTTCAATTTATTACTCAGAAAGGAACATTAAGATTGTTAGGTCATCAGAGCATGACTGCAATTGCTAAGTGTTTTGAAACCTTTCAGTAGCCTAACAAGGCCCAGTCCACCTGAGCAGGCACATTCCACTGCTTCCTTACATTAAGCAACCTTCAAATGTGAAAAACGTTACAAAATAACTCAGAAATAAAAAAATGCATTCATTAATGATGAACACACATATGACAGTTGCAAGCAACTTGGATTCCTTTCCTGTTTTTTTATGTCTCAACAGCTGAGGAGGAGTGAGAGTATAGCCAAAGGCAATCACGGAAGAGGTTAGCAAGATTTATGTAGAGTTCTTGGGAGAAGAAAGCATATAAAAAGTCCTACATAAATATGAATGCATTCCTAGAATGAATGTCCAGTAGTGTAAAGTGATGGATGACATTAAAAAATAGAAACGACTCTCAATATGGTGCACTTAATTGGTACAATGAAAAGATACTTCAGTATAAATAAAGTATTCCTAAGTAGTGGTATTTGTTATCTGTAAAGCAGTACAGGGGCAACTCATATATATAAGTTAAGAAACATTAAAACATTCTCTAAGAATGAAGCCAGTAGAAAGAGGGCACGTAGTACCAGTTTCAGTTGAATAAGTACATGTTTATTTAGTTTATTAAATGAAAATGTATATCTTTAAAACACTTATGAACACTTATTGTCCCTGTATATATTTCTTTGTCTATATTTTTTAATACCTTTTATGTTTAATATTTCATGGGTGCTGAGATCCCAGAGGAAGCCCATCCTCCTGCCTCCCAAATGAGGGATCACCCATCACCTCCTTTTGCTGACTGGGGACATTTTCACATGGTTAGAATAGTGGCTACACCCCTATAGGCCACCTGGCATTTGACAGCCTGGAAAGTCACTGACACCACAAGCTTCAGAATCTGGTAGAGGTACAGGTTTAGCAGGTGGTGGAGAGGTGCCTACAGGCTATTCAAGGCTTTCTCCAGTGAGTGGAAGACTTACTGCCCAAGATAGGTCTGGCCATCGAGCTGCAGAGGCCTCCCGTGTCACACCATAGAGGTTCCCCTCTCAGGGCTCATCACAGATGGGAAAGTAATTCAGGTCTTCTGGACCGTGGTGTGAACTATGGTACAGACTGTCTTGTCTGTAATTTGTGTTTGTGTGTCCCTTAACTCTTCCATAAGCCTCTCTCCTACACCCCCTTCTCTTACTCCTTGCCTGATTTTCCTCTTATATAAAAAAAAATTGGAAAACTACCCATCTCCCACAAAAACATACTGTCCTCCTCTTCCATACCCTCCAGCACAACCCCCTTCATGTCTTTATGCTGTGTATTCCCTGTCTTCTCTCTCCCTCATTTCCAGGTTTCTTATCTTCCCCCTTTCCAACATTATAAAAGTCTAGTCAAGGTGTGCAGTGGAACCAGTAAATTTTATATTAGGAACATAGGAACAATATTAGGCAAGTCATCATAAGGAGCATAAAATACCTAGATATATGCACCTTTAAGTATACACACTTAAAAAGTTATTGCCATCCTTTATGAGGATCTAATAGAGCTCACCTCCCAACTCAGGCAGAGATGTAGCTGATAACACTAATGTAAATTTGTGTCTCTACCCATTAAACTATCAAGACTAGCCTTAAAGGCAGACAAAGTAGCACTTCGCTTGACCTGGGAAGTAATTCCATGGGCTGGGATTATATTGATTTAGGAAAGCCTTGTTTATTTGTTTGTTTAGATTTAGGTCCTTAGTATGTGAGTTTGTATAGCCACTCATTTTGCAAAGAAACTCTAGATCATATGACTGAGTCTTTCATAGTAAGAAAATGAGACAAAGGTCATCTCAAAGGAGATGATAAGTTACAGAGTATGCAGGGTGCAGTGCTACTCTACTCGGATATTTGAAGGATTTATGTTTTTAAATGTTCTTGGTTAAAAATATTGAGGACTCTCCAGCTGAACAATATACTTGGGTTTGTACATACCAAAGGAGGCTCCATATTTGATGGGCACGTTAAGGGAAAGTTATAGTGGTAAGATGTCTTTCTGGATCTTGAAGATATTCGCTTGTAAATTAACTAGGACAAACAGAAGTATTGTCTTACTATGGTGGAAGCACGATCAAATGACAGAGAGTTGTCCACATAAGTGCCCAATTCTCCTGTGACTGCAACTATTTGAAGAAGAGAACCACTTATATCAGTTAGAAGTAGCTTTTTTAGAGTGCTTCTGTGCTGCACTTTATTGCATTTAGTATGAAACAATTTTTTAGTACACCAAGTAAGTGCAGATTCTAGCACTTTCAGAGCAGTTTAGTATCAGTGAATGATACCAATTGTAAATTAATTATTTGTCTTATTTATTTATTTGCTTAATTTCTTACAGATTCAGTATAATTTCTTGATTATTTATGGGTGTACTGCCATTCCTCAAAACTGTTGTTGTTGTGTCTTTCGGCTTTTCCCGGTTAGAGGTCGCCACAGCGGAACTCCGATCTGCTAATGATTGGCAGTAGATTTTTTTACGTGCCGAGTTGCCAGCCCTGACACACAACCTTCAATGAAGGTACGTCCATTCACGCATGTCTCCAGACAGAAGACGCTCTAGCTGATAATCGAATGGGACAACGTCTTACTGTGAGGCGACAGCACTACCACAGCACCACCACCGCAGTACCATTCCTCAAAACTACACATCTCAAAACATGATTTTTCAGTAAAAACTGCTTGAAACTAACAGGCAAGTAGACTAACCACATGGTATTTATTTACATTTGTTTATTTCAGTAGCGCACTGATCAAACTGAGCATTTACAGATACCCTCCAGGTAAATACAAAAATATTCACATGCAGCAAACAGTAGAATTAGAAGTTCAAAGGGCAAGAAAATTGTTTATACATATATGAAATACAGCACTTACAAGCAGCAAACGGGGGGGGGGTGCATTTAAGGACTATATACAATGTATGCCTATAAAGGAAAGGTAAAGACAAACTCCTGCAATGGACTATGAGATCAAAAGAGTGTTGTACTAGGCAAGAAATTATATGCATATATACAGACTTAAAGAGTGATGTAGCTGGTGGGAAGGCTGGGGTATCAGGGGCTGGAGAAGAGTGACAGCAGTTTACTCATACTTATGATATAAGAAAGATTAATTTTTATGGACATCATTTGTTATTGAAGAGGGGTAGAGCTTGTTACATATACAAACAAAAATCTATCTCTGTTAACAGTAAGTGAAGTTACAGCAGCACGCATCCCAAGTGGTTAAAAGAGGACATGGTGAAGTGCTAAAGGGCATAATTTGCCTAACAGAATTAGATGTAAATTTATTTTTTTAAGTTTAGTTTCCTTGAGTAAGTTTTACACAAGTGAAAAACAAAATGAAATGCACAAACTACTAAAAAGCAAACACAATACTGGCTTATGGAATAAAGAAAGAGTCGTATCTAATGTTAAGTGCTTTTAAACTATTTAACTGTTGTGAATTTGTTATACTGATTTTGTCTGATGAAGTTTACTAACGCAATAAATGAAAAGTGCTTAACATTAGATATGATTCTTTATTCCATAAGCCAGTATTGTGATAACTGTGTTTGCTTTATATAAGTTTTACACAAGACATTGTTACCACCTGTTTGTAATTAATAAAGAAGATGAATGGTGAGTATGAAGAAGTCTATGGAGATAAAAGTATTTAATGTGTTCATCTGTGTTGTTATGGAATAAGTGTGGTTTTAATGACAATTTTATCTTTTTTTTTATTTTCTTCCGACATGAGAATCAATAAAAAGAAGAGTTATTGCTAAAACTTGGTAGAAAGTGATGAAGTAGTATTATGTTAGAGTTGTTGGTTACTACAGTGTCCATTGAAAAGTGATTCCTTGTATGATTACCTAGCCAAACTCTTTCTCAATGCGTAATACATAAAATATCTGTGACAGAAGTGTTATTTTGTATTAAGCATTGAGAAAGAGTTGTGATAACCCAAAAGCTTTGCTGCTGTGTATCTGCTGCAATTTGTTGCTGCTATCTGTTATAAAATTGTTTTTACAAGATAGTTTGACCTCCCAGCTTTGTATTGTGGACTTTGTTTTTATGCTTAGGTTATAGATGATAGGAGGATCATAGGCACTGAACCTGTATTCTGACAGTGTGGGAGATGTGAGAATGAATTTTAGACAAAAAGTATATATCTTTACCATATGGGGTGGGATATAATCTTTGTGTGCATTATGCCATAATAAAATGCAACAAAAACAAACACATGAATTAAATTATTATTTTTTTTAAATCAGTTGTTAAAATGTTGGTTAGACTCTAACATTGCTTAACAATAATATCTGTCATTGAATATTTCACTAAGTTGAAGACGGGGAGAGAGAAAAAAATAATTAGAGAATTTTTTGACACTATAATAACTATTTTACTACCATTTTTATCATTAAATTTGATATATGTGTCTTAAAAATAAGCACAACAAATGTTGTTTTATTAGTTTATCAAAAATGTGCCTTAAAACATAAAAATGTTATTTTTATCAGCTTACCACAACAAAGTATTTTGTGCTACCTAGCCATGCTTTTTCATACTCTTGGCTGTCAGTTTACTTGACTGATGGCATTCATTTCATCTATTACTGTAGGACTGATCCTGGTCAGTTTCTATTTACTTCATTGCCTTATGAAGTGAGATCCATTTAACCACATACTCCTGGAAAACAGCATGTCAGAATACCCTCAGAGAATGAAGTGCCTGGTTTGAATGGTTTCTTCTAAGTTACTTCCAGAGGTGTGGTTTGTGTTTCTTTCACTGTGTGAATTGATGACTAAGAAGATCTGTGGTTCACATGCTGCAATTACTTCCTGGATTGTGCATGCCTGAAAGGTACACTATAAATAAAACGTTAAATACTCTTTGACACCAAGATCTTATCGTTGTGTAAATGCTGGTAGCTATTATGACAGACTGTTGCAGAGAAGCTTCAGATGTGTAGATTTAAATCCTAACAACAGTGATAAAGGACTTCAGTTATTTACTAACCTCACAAGGTGTTCAGTACTAACCTTCTCAAATAGTGACCCTAACCTAGGCTAAAACTATATAGCAATGAAGAAAAGTGCAGAGGCAAATATGGTGAGTACAATTCTATTACTGAATTTCTTGTTAAGAAAACTCATTCCTGACAACTTTCCTTAACCAATTTTATATTTCATAAGATATATACATTTCTTAATGTAAGATACAATATCATAACTGTAATCTGTTGCTTGTACTGTGTTGCAGTGATTTTTTATACTTGTTCTTGGAAAAAGGAATGACTGAAATTATCTGTTTTAGAACTGTTACTATATTTTTACTCTCCTGGCTTTGTATTTTTCTAGCAGTATAAGTCCATTACCCAGTAAATAAACTTTTATGGATACATATTATATTCATTTCTGAAAATAAGTTATGTACAATTAAAATAGCAGACAAGTGCAGATTCCTGGATACAGAATATATATATAATACATTTTTTCTTAGACAGGAAATGGTGAACAGTTGTCAGTACAGGAAATGGGTGCAAGTAATTTTCCATTTAATGCTGTCAGGTAGGAGTAACACATTTAGCAGTTTAAAATACAGTGAGTAAAAAAATTAAGTTAGTACATATGTTTTAAATCTATAACTTTAGCAAAATGAAACAAACACATTTATTTATAGCTGTAAACTTTGGGTATGAATTATGTTTTCTTAAAATATATTATTAAAAATGCTTCCTAAAATGGAAATGAGTACAGCTGGTTAGCAGTGCTCTAATCTGTAGCCCCAGGCATTAGCATTTTGAGATGTATAGCTCAGATTGACCATACATGGCATTCACAATTGCCTTAGAATTTCAAGAAGACAAACAAAGCTTAAACCACTTTCAGTGACTTGTGTTCATGAATGCATCATGGATAAATTGAGCTTCTTACAGATAATCTATCATATTATATCTAGCAAATAAAAATAAAATGAATTTAGTCAAATGATTTATTAACTCCTAATATCATAACAAATTCTACAAAGGTTCAGTAGTTGCAAGGGTAGAATTTCAGGGATTCAAGATTAAATGGTAATTTTCTTGGAGAAGGCTAGGGATGTGAAGTAATGGAAGCTACTATCAT
This sequence comes from Protopterus annectens, assembly GCF_019279795.1. NCBI lineage: Eukaryota > Metazoa > Chordata > Ceratodontiformes > Protopteridae > Protopterus > Protopterus annectens. Next base: position 1,354,381,354 of record NC_056743.1, on the reverse strand, counting down.
TTCATGGACCTTTTTCTCTGAGAATGTATCTTTTATCTCTTGGAAAATAAAATGAAAAGGCAGCTAAAGGAATTGCATAAAAAGAAAGAATATTAAGATGGCAACAGGGACATGACCCCAATGGCCAAAGCAGTAGTACGCTAGCCACTTCAAGGTCAATTTTGACAATTGCATTTTTTGTAACCCCCACCCCCCAAAATAGCTTGTCCATCCCTCTTTGATAAAGTAGGGATCACAACTAAAATGTGACAAACTCAAGTGCAGGGTACATTGTTGTATTTGGTAAGGTTTGTATATAATCTTTATGACTAGTCATTTAGTATTTACCTGTGAACCTATGAACCTATAGCTTGTAATTAGACAAGTGGAAGCAAAGACACTTACTCCACCATTAAGCAGCCTGTTTATACAGCTTAGCCAAACATTATTTCTTTAAGAGAGGATAGTTTTCACACCATAGTTGCATGCTTGCTATTCTTAATAGATGTCCCCCACAAAACATTCACACAGGCATTTTATCACATACTCACATAACACACACACACACACACACACACACACACACACACACACACACACACACTCGATCCTACAACACTCCATCTTCATCATCTTTTGCAGACATAGCTCAAAAAGTTATTAGTATATCTATACGCTTGAGTTGCCAGCGTCTATTAGAGCAAAGGCTGAGTTGTTATGAGGACATGTATATTTTTGTTGACATGTTCATTGACAAATTGGGCTGTTTGTTTGAGCATCTGTACCATCTTATTGGTAAAAGTCATTCATAGGTTCACTGTGTTTGATGTGATGTTAGGGGATGTGTGCTTGCTGGTATGTACTGAAGGTGTTAGAATGAATATCTGTAGAAATGTTTAGCATGGGAATGTGTACCAGCAAGCTTCTTGAACTGATTGGCCCATGGCTATGGTAAGTTAAGTTGGACTATGCAGAATAAATCTGTATCAGCTCAGAAAAAAATACCATGAGTTTATGGAACTATAGTTGGTCATATCCTATAATCAGTGATACACAAGTCATCTCCTGATAGTACATGGAAGGAAGACGCATTTTATGGGTGAAGAGGCTGGTCATTTCCACCTAATACATTTTATAACCATAACATAGGAAGTGTGCTATCATGTCTGGGCAGTCTATAGCTAGGCTATTCTTGCCCCTTGCTTGGTACTTAATGTACACCATGTGGTACAAAGGCACAAATTGGCTGTATTGCAATTGCCATTTACAAATGTGAAACCTTGTTTTAACAAGCCTAGAGCAATGTTAAATACTGTGCAACATAATTACAAGTGCATTTGGTACAGACATCATTTAATGCAGGTAATTTGTCTAAATAAAAGTGCTATTGAAAGTTGGTCTGTCTGTTAGCTGATTGGTACATGGACTATTTACAGCCCTTATTATCTGTGAAATAGTTTCTTAGCCATTAATACTTTAATAATGACTCTGGGCATGACACTGGGAGATATGCTGCATATTTCTGAGAAATGCTTATGTCAGCATTTCTTACAACTTGACTGGGGCCTTTTGAGAGCTAACATAATTTCCCTGTTCACTGAATTAATATCAGTGTAAATATTCCAGCACTATCATCTATAACTAAAACAGCAGGACTTTCATTTGTAAAACAATCTGCCTTGGCTCCTTGAAAAGATATATTTGTAGATTATACAATGAAAGAAAGTGATCATTCTAAGAATAATATTTCCATAATTGTGCCATTAGAGGTCACAGAGGTATATGGCAGAAATTCTGACTTTGTGAAAGATAGCAGTTGGGTAGGTGTTGTCACCATACCTCTCAACCTCTTATTGCAAGAATTCTAGACAAAGTCAAAAATAACAGGGAAACAAAGGCCCAAAATCAGGAAAAGATTTTAAATATTGCTCTTATAAACTTAGAAAGTTGCTAGAGTAACTTTTCTGAATGGTCTGAAATCTGAAACTCAAATGTGTGTGTAATTATTTACTGACTTCTTTCCTCAATGGCTGGCAGAAAAACAAAAATTTTATGAGGAACTGGTCAAAAATACATCAAACTCTGGACAGTTGATGTTATGTGTGCCATAAACCTCACATCTAAATCTATAAGCAGGCTAGGCACATCATATGTTTGCATCTCTAAGTGGATCAGAAGAAGAACTACCACCCCATTAGTCTGAAGAGTCTGATATGTAAGGCTAAGGAGCGCATCATCATGGACCTTATAAATAAGGACAGAGGGAATCTCCAAACTCTGGACCCCATGCAGTTTGGGTTTGTGAAAGGTAGATCATGCCTGCTCAACCTGATAGACTTCTTCGAGTCTGTCACCAGAGCTGTGGATGAGGGCAAGGTAGTTCACGCAGCTTACCTAGATCTTGCCAAGGCCTTCAACACCATCCCTCACTCAGGAATCATAGCTAGACTCACTAAACTAGGCATAAACCCATATGTCATAAGATGGGTTGCCAACTGGCTCACTGATAGAACCCACACTGTGAAAGTAGCGGACTCCAAATCTGACTACCTACCAGTTACAAGTGGTGTCCTACAGGGATCGGTCCTAGGTTCTTTTCTGTTTGGCATCTAATTCTCTGAAATTCAAGCCAACACAAAGGGACTCTGGTTGACCAAGTTCGCAGATGATTGCAAACTGGGAGCTATTATTGATTCTCCAACTGATGTAGACATTCTACAAAAAGGCCTCACTGACACCAATGACTGGTGCCAGAACCACTTAAGCTCAATGTCAAAAAGTGCATTGTCATTCATTTTGGGAAAAATTTGGTGCCCATGAAATACTACATAGGCGGTTGTCCACTAAACACCGAAGGTGAGATAAGACACCTGGGGATACAGGTTGACAGCAACCTCTCCTGTGATAACCACATTGCCACTGTAGTCAGAAAGTCCTTCTACGTGGCACATCTCATTACAAAAGGCTTCTCATCCAGGAAGAAAGAGGTCATAATCCCTTTCTACTCGACTCTCATTAGACCTATACAATACAATGCCCTATTTGGCATGTACCTCACTAGACACCTACAACAACTGGAAAGGCCACAAAAATACCTCACTAAGAGGATCTTAGGCCTTAGACACATGCCCTATATGGACAGACTCAAAAAACTCCAGCTATACTCTTTCGCTTAATGACTACTTAGAGGCGATCTCTGCTTGACCTACAAAGCCATGTCTGACTCAGAGTTGCTAGATATGCTACACCTAAAGAAATACTAATTCCTCCATGCCACATGGTCCAGGGACCTAAACTTCATTACCACAATAAAAAGAACATGCTGGAGGGACAGGTTCCTAACTCAGAGACCTCCCATACTCTGGAACAAACTTCCCATTCATGTCAAGCAGAGCACTTCACTGACCCTCTTTAAGAGAAATCTTGACGAGTGGATGGGCAATAGGAAGTTCACCCTGGGGATCACTTCAGTGGCCTTGCTTGACAGAGGCACTGGGAACTAACTTTGGGTAGCATGATGCCAGGGAATCTTCTTGGGCCAGGCTTATATAGGCTCCAGGGCTGTTAGCCTAGTACACACCTATGAACCTATGAACCTAAGAAATAGAATGAGAGTAAACAATAAAGTCTAGTATTTAGTATGACATGTAGGAATAAAGTAAATTACAGTAAATAAAGACTGTGCTGAGCAGTCAGTTCTCACCGCAGTAAAAAGTTTGTATTTTATGAGATTTTCTTAGCATGAATAATAAATCATTTAAGTTTTACAGTGTTAGTAGAAGCCAGATGTTACAGCTGTGTTTTGTGACATGAGGATTGCTAGTGGAATAACAGGCTAGATTCTATTATGAAGCTACCTTTGAAACAGGTATGTGGATGTATGTAAACAGGACAGTCAGATCCTCAAAAAAAGAAACCACTAATATAAATGTATATGTTATTAGCAATTAATTTGTTAGATAAAACTCTTTGTAGTTAACATGGAAGGAAGAAAAATTTAGGAAATAAATGTCCTCCTACACCCATAACAGACCTGTTGCTGACAGTTGATATATCAGACTACATAGGTATTATATATTGCAAGATTTTATTCTGTCTATCAGTTTAGAATAACAGCATTACTGAGCTCACATCTGTGTAACAATATTCAGTATTACGGTTATGCAGATTATCAAGGTTATGGTTGCTAGCTTTAATATTAGAACCATACTGTAAGATTAATAATGGTCTGTATATAAATATATATATATATATATATATATATATATATATATATATATATATATATATATATATATTTATCAGTACTATAGAATACCACAAGTGCCTTTTATGAGTGATAATCCTTTGTGAAGGCCAGCATTTGTGTTGTAAGCAAACAAATGTATATTTAGTGTAAAATATTGCTAGGACTCAGCATATCTAGTATATTCCTACTGACACCTTATAGAGAAAAGGAAGTCTTATGATGTCTCATAAAACCCATGTCCTCATTACTATCCATCCCATAAAACACGTCCTGATTGTTATCCATCCCATAAAACCCATGCCCCCATTGTTATCCATCCCATAAAACCCATGCTCCCATTGTTATCCATCCCATAAAACCCATGACCCCATTCTTATTCATCCCATAAAACCCATGTCCTCATTGCTATCCATCCCATAAAACCCATGTCCCCATTATTATCCATCCCATAAAACACATCCTCATTGTTATCTATCCCATAAAACCCATGTTCCCATTGCTATCCATTCCGTAAAACTCATGTCCCCATTGCTATCCATTCCATAAAACCCATGTACCCATTACTGCCCATCCCATAAAACATGCCCTCATTGTTATTCATCCCATAAAACCCATGTCCCAGTTGCTATCCATTCCATAAAACCCACATCTATATTGTTATCCATCCCATAAAACCCATGTCCCCATTCTTATCCATCCCATAAAACCCACGTCCCCATTGCTATCCATTCCATAAAACCCATGTCCCCATTGCTATCCATTCCATAAAGCCCACATTCCTATTGTTATCTATCCCATAAAACCCATGCCCCCATTGCTATCCATCCTACAAAACCCATGCCCCTTTTGATATCCAGCCCATAAAACCCATGTCCCCATTGCTATCCATTCCATAAAACCCATGTCCCCATTATTATCCATCCCATAAAACCCATGTTGCCATTGTTTTCCATTCCATAAAACGAATGTCCCCATTGTTATCCATCACATAAATCCCAATTCCCCCTGTCCTGTCATTTACAGCTATAATTAAATATATAATAAACTTGATTTCAACAATCCTTCTTTTTGGGGCATATGAAAGTGCCTTAGTCATTCGTCAGCTAAAATTACATCTGAGGGAGGTCATCTTAGCTTGTCTGTCAACCTTGTCTATGTATCTTATTTGTTACCATTTAATGGTCTTGCTGAGATAAACTCCATTGTGAGAAGTACAAGCATAAATTCTCTGTGCTGCAAAAAAAGCTTCTCCTGGCATTGATCAGTAACGTCTTCATATTTGCCTTTGCTTGTTTCGTTATGTTGGTAGGTTTTTCAGGTTGGCGTTGCCTAAAAAAGGCACTATGCAGGTTGACAATGTCTTTGCCAATAATTAAAAGCCTAGAAGGGACAGATGTATGCCATCCCTGGTGAAGCAGCATGGTCTATCGATCATATCCTTCCAGGCGGACAAATATTACACCCCCTTTGAATAACACCAAAAACTAAGCCAATCATTGAAGCCAATTATTTTTGCTCATACTGCGGCATTATCCTTGGAGAAGTTAGAATGCTGCTCAATGCTAGGCTTATACCTACTTTGGACACAGTCTGAGAGGTCCATCACTCCTCTATTCATATAATCCAGGAAGGTACACTTCAAGTCATGAACACAGGCATGAACTATGAGTCATACTGGTACTTGCTGGACAAGAATTGAATGCATGTATGATCTGACAGACAAACAACTAACCATCACTCTTTTCTTGCAAAGCCTGGTAAGAGTCAAATCCAAATGTCTTACAATGGAGTCACCTATAACAATAACATGTGGTTGAGTCAATGCATACCTTACGGGCTCAGCATCTGTGACTTTGGGACTCCTTGTACTATGTGATGAAGTAGGCTTAATATGCCAAGTGTGCTTTGTGCCTTTGTTGAATTTTGGAAATCTTTGTGGTTTAGGCAAGTTAATCTTTATAACCTCAGCATATCATGGACTATGTGCATTGTGATGGCCTTGGAGAGGTGTGATGTGTGGTGTACTGCTAATGATTTTGGTGTCTGATTTTTACTATGTGTGAGATTTTTGCCTTCAAGGATATTATGTACATATACCTCTCAAAGTGTGTTAGGCTGAGTATAGACAACCGTCAGACAGCATGAGACAATTCTTACACTGTCTCAAGATACCCATCTTAATCAGGCTGGCTAGAGAAGTTGTGGGAGGCACTGGTCCATGGTTCCAACAGGAATGACTCTGGGGCAGTTTTAGAACAATGTTTGGGTGGACTTTCTACTGAGTATTTAAATCTCAATCCAAAACAACTATCCTGGAAACCTTCTTCTGCCACCAGCAAATACCAGTCAACTAGTTATAATAAATAAATAAATAAATAAATAACTAGTTTGATAACTATCCCAGTGCAAGTTGTAATAGTACACACAACATAAAGCAATTTCATCAAAGGTATTTTAAACTGATGAGTAGTTCAAGGGGAGAGACTTTGCAATAAGTGATACTTATGTGCTTATTGCCAACAGACAATGAACAGGGAGAGGGAGGGATTTATATTGTCAAATTATCATAAGAGGTGGGCAACAACAGATACACTGGGTTTAACAACCACAACAGAGTAGGTGGGAAGGAAAAACAAACTGACCCTTAGCTCTGAGCTGACTGGCCTGTTGCCACAATGCAAAGACAAGTCCTAAACTAGCCTGACATACACTCAGTACACAAAACTGAAACCAGGGCTTAATAACTACGGTTAGACCACTTAAAACAGCAAAAATGCTGTGCAACTATGTGCTGGAATCACTAATATAGGCTTAAAGAACTTCACTAAAGCAAGTACAGACTGTTAAAATGAATTCAAAATTAGATCAAGAAATGAAAACACTTAGCTGTCTTTCTCTGTGTAGTAAAACTATTACAATAATATTAATATTAACATTATGATGATTCCAAGATGGTGGTCGGCTAGTTAGCACCCTTCCCACGAGCTCCTACCGTTAATTTTTATTTTTTATAGCCTTAAGTGTTTCTAAACGGATGTAATTATTACTCGGTGATGCAAGAGACTAATATAACTTATCCGAAGTTAATTGGTGGTCTGTTTTCTGGCAAAAACTGTATTTTTTTCCTGTTTATCCTGTTTCTGGGACAAGGAGTACGAGTTTTCAGGAGGCCTGTGTGAGAAACTTTGTGCCTGACAGGATTCGCTTCTGGTATTTGGCTCCTTATTTCTGTATTGTTCATCGAATTCAGTCATGTCAGAAAGTGCGGAGAATATGGATGCCCAGAATTCTAAGGCAAAAATCTCCTCAATCCTTTCTCCTGAGAAAGATAACACATGTAAAAGGCAGAGAACTTCAAAACTGCTCTGGATAGTAGTTCCTCAGATAATAAAACAAATGCCAAAACAAAACTGAACCAAATCTTCATATCGAAGATTTGAAAGTTGCGCTTCAACCAATTCAGGATGCTGTCCAGCTTATTTCTGACCAAATGTCTGGTCTTACTAAATCTATTAACCAGTTAGTACAGAGAATGGACACATTAGAGCAAAAACACAAAATAATGACTTTAAAATTAGTCAAGTGTCTGATATTACAAAAAACAATTCTGTGCTTATTGAGGAATTACAAACTAAACTAACAGATCTGGAAGCGAAGCCGTCGTAATAATATCATTATTAGGGGGCTACCTGAAACATATGATAACCAAAACCTTATTTCAATCTGTGGACAGATTTTCAGTGCACTTTTGGGTCCGAGTATTACTGCTGATAAAATAATAATTGAAAGGGCGCATAGAGCAATTAGACGCAGACAGGATTCACAAATCCCTCGCATCATTTATACAAAACTGTTGAACTTTCAGGATGTGCAAAACATTTTACAGTCAGCAAAGAAGCAAAAACATTGTTATGGAACAGTCATAAAATTACTTTTACTCAAGACTTGCCACATCAAATAAAATTGAGTAGGCAGAGGCTAGCTCCCTTCTGTGCTGATTTAATTAAAAGAAATATAAGGTTTCAGATGAGATACCCGAGTGTTCTTTTATTTACATATAAAGAGGTTAAGTACTCAGCGAGTGTTCCGTCGGAAGCTAAAGAAGCTTTTATTAAAGCCTTTAACTCTTACCCAGTGGTATGAAAAGGTTTTTGGTTATCTTTCAGTATGCTTTACACTATCGTTAGAAGAAATGCTGTTCTCCTACAAGTGCTGAATTGTGCAAATGTTTTATGCGAGTAATATTTTGTTCAGCATGTGTGGTTGTTCAAAGACTATTTTTTTTTGTGTGACTGTCGAGGCTTATTTCTGTCAAATATGCTAACAAAGTAAGTAAGCCTTGCTGTTGGCTTAACATTGTTTCTGTTATAGCGTGAGTTCTTGGTTAAAGACCGTATCTGAACTATTAAGCGGGAAAATCGGGTAGGAGATAGAAGAATGTATGACTCTGCAGATGCCAGTAAGCGTCAAGATGTTCGAATTTGAGACTGTACAGGCGTCTTGATTTGTTCGGAAGAATATTCTCCTGATATATTTCCTCTTTGTGGTTCTCTGTGAGTATTATGGCTCTCATCTAACTGTAAGAAGCGGAACCTTTGCTTGTGATACTGTTGCTGAGATGCTGATGTGCTCCACTTCAAGAGGTGTCCTACAGTGAATGTTTATTGTTCTGGACTTCATTCTAGAGACATTTAAGAAACAGCGATATAGTTTAATATATATTTAATGTATTACTTGTTAATGTATGCCTTATTGCATGATGTATTGGTCGGGTTTACATGAACCATTTAGGTTATATATAGATTCTAGTTAGATAAGTTAATTTTTTTTTCTCTTTTATTTATGGCTATTCTCATTATTCGATATGATCTCGTGGGGTGGTATATATGGGTTCTAACATAGCTGGGTCTTGGAAACATAGTGTGCTGTATATATGTACATATTGTTGGAGTTTTAGTTTGTTACTTAATTTTTATTTAATCCTTTGTTATAACAAGAAATATTATGCTAACATTTTATTAGCTTTTCAGTCGTGCGATATATTATCTCCTTCCATTAACATTGAGGGGTGGGTAGGCACTGGGGTGGTATGGAAGGATTCTTATTGCTGTCGTATTTTGTTTCTTTCCTTGTCCTTTTTCTATGCTTATTATTGTCATTTTATGATTATAGATAAACGACAGTATGGAAAATATAGGAGAAGATTAAAAATAAAAGTCAGTTATGTATTCTGAATAAAAGTGGCTTTTGGTTTTTACACAGTCTCCATATTTACTCTCTTAGGTTTTTCCTTTCTTTTACAATAATTATATACTAGTCCCAACTAAGTTTATTGTATTATGACTTTATATATAGATTCGTGGAATGTTAGAGGGTTGCAAAATAGATCTAAAAGGGCGCTTATTTGTCACCTGATTCTCAAATCATATGCGAATATATGTTTCCTTCAAGAAACACACCTGTATGATAGCGATTGGGCAGGAGTGAGAGAGAAGAAATGGGTGAAACTTATTATTTCTTCAGGTAATAGTTCTAATGCTAGAGGTGTAGCGATAATTATCAAAAAATCTTTTCAGGGTACCATACTTAATATAAGATCTGATGTAAATGGCCGATGGTGTTTTTTCACATCTCAATTTCCTAATATTAATAAACCTATTATATTTTTTAATTTATATGGCCCATGTTCCCAGCAATATATATTTATTACAGAAATTCATAATATTTTGGCAACCTTTAAAGATCATTATATTATAGTTGGGGGTGATTGGAATGCTGTGATTGACCCTATTGTTGATCGTTCTAATACAACTTCCTATTATTGGTACAATACTCAATCCTCATCTGCCTTGGAAGATTTGATGTTTGACCTTAGTCTTACTGACCCTGTTTCTTTAAAAGACCAAATAACGAAAGAGGAGCTATACACTTATTATTCAAAATGCTCCAAATCTTGGTCAAGATTAGACTTTTCTTAATCTCGAATTTTTCACTCACTTTGATATTGCTCTATTCTTGGATCCGAGATCCGTATCTGATCACTCTAAGATTTCGATAAACATTAATCCTATTCATAAAAAATTTCCCTCTAAACATAATAATTGGACACTTAATAATAATTTACTCCGTAATAAAGACATTATCCAGGAAATTACTGAAATACTATCTAATCTTACCCTTAGTCTGGATAGTTCTGATATACCTTTGGATATACAATGGGCAGCTTGTAAAGCGTATATGAGAGGTATTTTAATTAATAAAGCCACTTTTCTTAAAAGGAAATATAAGGATAAAGAAACTGAACTTACGAATAAACTACTTCTACTAGAAAAACTACAAAAATAATTGTAGATCCCAAGAGAGATGATTTAATAAATGACTTACAATCCCAATTACTTCAATTACATAAACAGAACCTAACCATTTTTGAACAAAGGATGATTGCTACCTACTCTGAATGGGCACAAACTCCATCTAAATTTCTTGCAAAATCAATTAGAAACACTCAAGAACCTCCTAAGATATCTCGTTGCACTTTGATAATAAGATTTATAACTCTGATCAAGAAATAATACAACTTTTTCTAACCTTTTTCTGACATATATTCTAACGGAAATACAAATAGTTCTTACAAATATGATTGAGTTTTTAACTCTATTAAATTCCTCCATAAGTAAAAATCAAGGAGAATTGCTCTCAGCCCCTATAAGTCTACAAGAAATTCAAGACGTTATCTCGAATCTCAAGGTTGGAAAATCACCTGGCCCTGATGGGTTTACAGCATTCTTTAAAACTTATAAATTATTGGTTTCTTCTATATTATTAAAAGTATATAATTATGTAATAAAACATGGTATCTCAGACTTATATTGGAATACTTCGAGAACAATTTTAATCTTAAAAATCGAAAGGACAAATCAGATCCGCACAATTATCGTCCCATTTCTTTAATTAACATTGACATAAAGATTTTAGCCTCTCTTTTAGCTAATAGACTTAGAAAAATTCTTCCTTCTATAATATCCATGGAACAATCAGGCTTTATGTCAGGTAAACATACTTGGGATAATACCTTAACTCTAGATTCATTAATGCATATACTGAAGAAAGACAAAAATCCAATTTATGCCTTGATAATAGATGCGAAGGCTTTTGATAGGGTTAACTGGATGTTTCTTTTCTTTCCTTATCATATTTCAACATTCCCTCTTCTTTCATAGACATGATTAAAGTTTTATATAATAACTCCTCGACTTGCCTATGGATAAACAAAATTTTATCAAAACCAATTCGAATAACTAATGGTACTAGACAGGGTTGTCCGCTATCTCCTTTTCTTTTAATATATTCATTGAACCCTTATTTCTTTATATAAAATCAAATACATTCCATATGATTCCTAGAGTAATAAAGACTAATGTTTCTTTGTCAGCTTTTGCTGATGATTTAATCATTTATTTTCAACTTCCTAACACTGATCTTCATAAGATTGTATCTTCCATTGAGGTCTTTTCTAAAGTTTCAGATTATCAAGTTAATTTTCAGAAATCTCACATTTTTCCTATAAATCCTCAGGGACACAATTCAAAGTATTTTCCTTTGTCTTCTTTTAAAATTACTTTTGATATCAAATATTTAGGGATTTTCTTTAGTCATAATCTTTCATCTACATTTCAAAATAATCTTCTTAAATCCTGGTCCAAAATAACTCTGGATATTCTTAGATGGCAGAAACTGAATTTATCGTTTTGTCTAAAGCTGCTATAATTAAAATGAATATTCTGCCTAAAATTCTCTTTCAATTCAATGCTGTAGATCAGGTAATACCTAAATCTTTTTTGTCTAAAATATGTAGGGATTTAGCTAAATTTATCTGGTATCCAAAATCTGTGAGAATTGCATATGATAAACTAATTATTCCTAAATCGGAGGAGTGGGACTTCCAAATTTTCAGTTATATTACTTCATTATTATGCAAGTAGGTTATTATGTATTTCTAAATTTAAATTAGGAGACTACAATTCTTATCCTCTCTGGTCTAAAATATGGTTTCAACATGTTACAAGCCTGAATTTAAATCCGAAACCCTCCCTTTTCTCTTAAATGATTCCTTAAAAATCTCAAACTTTCAAATAATTTAAAACATAAGATTATTATTTTTCAAAATTTAATGAAACTTATAAATTTAGATAAAACCTTTCCCTTACTTCAACCCTTACATCTAAATCCTAATATTACAATTAATAATCTTCCTGTTAATCTTTCTAAATTCCGGAAATTAAAACTTGGTGGTCTGGGATATACTCAAACATAATAAGGAATCATTATCTAACCTATGTGTGATTTTGAAGATAAATAAAACTTATATATCGTTAATTAGACAATTGAGAGATATTATTAAACTTAGATTTATACATCTTTTGGATAATGGACAAAATATACCCTTATTAGAATCTGTTTTGCATAATCTTACTCTACCCAAGAATATGATTTCTAATTCATATAAACTTATATCGTCTATGATAAATAATAGTCCATGTCTTTTTTCAAACTATTGGAATAATTATCATCCTCTTCTTTCACATAATCAGAAACTTTTGTCCATAAAGAACACTGTCAATTTGTCCTTGTTTAAGAATCTTTTTTACACACAATTAATGATTAACAATAATACATATTTTACTCCAGCTAGATTAGCAAAAATTGACCCCAATATATCTTCTTCTTGCCCTTGCTGCTCAGCACCCCATGCTGATCTATTTCATATTTTTTGGTCTTGTTACCATACTCACAAACTATGGACTTCGTTAAAGGTCCGTCTTCAAAAAATGGGATACCACAAATCGACCCTTTGTTGGGAGTTAGCCATCCTTCACATACCTATGTGTACTCTTTCTTTATTTGATACCCATGTTTTGGTTTTATATGTTCTCTCATGAAATTGTACATCTCTAGAAATTGGTTGGACCGTACTAAGCTTTGTTGGAATAACTTTAAAACATTGGTATTTACTTACATGGCTGCTCACAAATTCATTAATAAGAGTCCTAAGAAGTGGGCCCTGTTTCTAAAAATTTGCTCCAAAGTCAATACACTTCTCCTTATTTCTAGTTGAGTTAATTCAGTGGTTTGTAATTTAATTCAAATATCTAGTACTATTTAATTCCTGCTATATTATATTTTTCTTTGTTACGACAGCTTGTGGGGAAGATTGTTGAAAATTTGTGATTTCTATTAGTATACTGTGTATTTTATTTATCTTGTTATTTTTCTTGTTATAATTTAATTGGTTCGGTTTTTATTGTATTAAAATAAAAATACCAATAAAAATTTTTTTTGAAAAAAAAAAAAAACATTATGATAGTACTCACACTGAATGCTTTAGTACGTGAACTATTAGCACAAATCAATGTGCTGCCCCCTTTTCCTGCCCTAGTTATGGCTCTAGTTTCTTGTGATTAATGTAACTGTGCCACCAATGTTTCCTGACCTGGGATGCCTGCTTTTGTAGCATCCATACTGACCATTCCACTGCACTTCAAATTCCCTGTTCGGATGACCCTGAGAAGGAGGAGGAAAAACTCATTCACTTTGACAGTCTCACCTCTTCATTTGAACAGATGTGCTAATTGTGCTTACATTTTATAGTATACTTATTTGCATGACGGTATTAGTTAGTTAGTTAGTTAGTTAGTTAGTTAGTTAGTTAGTTAGTTAAATTACTGTTAACTCAGAAGTCAATTAATGCTTTCTCATAAACCTTTTGAATTACAGTTTAGTGTTATTTGTATGACCTGTTAGTATTTCAGTATTGTCTGTATTAACTGATTTAACAATGCCTGTAAAATAAAAGCCATCTTTTTTTTTTGTTTTTAGTCTTCTGTTATCTAAACTTAAATATGAAGAATCTAATTAACAGAGTTATTAGGAATCTGCAAATTGTTCCCCTCCCCCCCAAAATTCTGAAAATATTTTGCAAAAACTGAGAAAACTTCCAAGCTTCAGTACCAAACTCCACTACACTCATATTGGGTCCCTGTTAGAATGTTGAGTGATCATAATATCAATGTTCACAACATCAAGCGCAGAAGATCAAAATGGCACAATATCGAAGTGACGTAACCCTAAATGTCAAAGGATCACACAGTACAAGTGGATGATTGTGCATGATCACTGTACAGCTGGCTTTGGGGTTTTCCCATTCCCAGCTGTAATACAATATAATTAGCAGGGGAGTGGGGACTTGCCCCACTGTAAAAACGTGTAGATGCAATATTTTGACAGTTAGTGTTATGGCCTTCAGTCTCCAGTTTCTGGGCTCACTTTTGTGAATGTCAATGGTATAAACATTCAATGTTCTAATAAAGACTCCTTATATTATATGCTGCAGGTTATAGTAATTTTATCAGTTTTTAGAGAGATGTGGTATCATGAGGATATCTTTTCAGCCCAAGTTTTTCTTAAATGCAATGAATAAACAACTTTACATATCTTCAAGGCCTGTAAAAATCACAAGCAGTGAGCATTCACTCGGGTACACCATATTGAACAGATTATAGTGAAATTTTAGTTATCTCTGTTTGTTCTTCTGAAAAAATATAAAAATAAAAACAAATGAATTTATAAATCAAATAATGAACTGCTGCTTCCACCTGACAGTACATTGAAAGAAAAAATTCTCAGGACTGTTAATTAAATACAAAGAACATAAACTGACAAAACTATGATGCAGGAAAAGCCTTCATGAGAGAGGCCTCTAAAGACAATGATATGTGTTTTTTATGTTTTATGAGTACGTAGTTAGGTCAGTTAAACATGCATGAAATCGTTGCTTTCAACTGCTTTGAACATATTTGATATTTTAAGCTGGCAAACCATCTAAACTACTCATATATTTAAATAAAATGTAAAGTAAAACCCTTATAAAGAGGTAAACTCAATCACATAGAACAAAAATTACTGTCTCAGCAAGGTGAATGGGAACATTTCTACACTTTCTCATACTATTGTTTAGTTCACTTTGTATCTGAAAGGTTCTCTGTTTTCAATGAGGATTTATGAATATACTCATAGCTGTCAAAGATGGAAACATGCTTTGAAAGATAAATGACTTATGGTATTCCTAACCACATGCTACAATATTTTTTAAACTATTGTTATGTAAATTGTTCTGGCATTTTCAGCCCCAAAGTTTGTGTTATAAAGTATAAAACATGTGTAGAGTAAGATAAAAATGGAGAAATTGCAGGAAAATCGCACCTGCTTGCTAATAACCTGCATTAAAGAAAGCATCTACATGATTTATGGAATCCTTTGCCACAACTATAAAGCCGAACATTACATGAAACCCTCACAAGCTTTAAGATCAAGTGCAAAGTTTTTTTACCATTTCTTTTAGTTATAATTACGACTTCATCTTGTAAAGTGGGCTTTCCTTATTATAAAATGTGTAGTGTGTTACTTTTGTTACTTCACTGGACTTATATTAATTGCGTTTAATAAACTGATGTTTCTGTTAATTGTATGCTGAGCAAGTATAAAGTTACTTCCTTATTCCATGTCATCCAGCTCAACTTTCTCATGAAGCATTACAGAGGGAGGGAGCAGTTCTATAGTGGGGTGCCATGTGTTCTGTAGTCTGTAGCAGATTTTATTACAAAATAACCTGAACGCAGCACAATAAGTTAGTTAATTAGAGCTGGTTTTTAGATGGAAATTAAATTGCACTGGTAATGTGATCATGCTTAATATTCTGAAAGTGTGTATCAATGTATTATCATTGATATACTGTACTACATTAGCCGAACCAAATTGTGTTGTCATTTTATTCAAAAATATGGTAAAAAAAAGCAGAGGACCTAATAAGCCTACATCTTGAAGAAATCCAGTTACAGTAGTTTGTAGATTTGTTACATTTGGCCATTTGGGTGAAATAATTAGGATAAGTAAAAAGCATTTGGCTGTCTGAAGTGAGATGGAATACTATGCAAGATGTGACAACAGTAATCTGTGTTTCCCTTTCTCAAAATTTTCGGAAAACTCAAGGAACTAGTATCGTCTGTACAAACTCAATAAAACTGAAGAGTGCTGTTTCTCAACCATGCCCACTTGCCCAGATATGAAACAATGATGACCCTCCAAGAATACATTGATGGATTCTCTGTGGTATGCATTAGTTGTTTATGAATTTAATTTTCGACTATTTTTCTACTGATCAATTGAAAGCATTAGATAAACATTTAGTTTCATCCTTTGTACAAAGAATTGTGAAAAACTCTTAAAACCCTTTGGGTCATTGTTATACCTCATTGAATAACTGATTAGATTACTAACAGTGTGTGCAATGGCTTCAGGTAAGAGTTTTAGGAACTCAGATGGGAAGCCATCAGCAGACACAAACATAGACATGAAAATAGGTTTGTAGGTTGTTAAAATGTTTCTGGATAAAAGTGATTAGGAATGGTAAAAAAGTACAATCATTTGGATAATGTATTTTGTCTTTTCCTGATATTAGGTGATGTGATTATGAAGGACCATGATTTAAAAAATAATTATAACTAAATTATAATTTCAGTTTCATGCAGACTAAAATCAGGATGGGGGGGTTGGATGTCATCCCATCTCCTGGTTTTAGTAGTTTAGAAATAATTATCCAGAGCTGTTGAAGGCATAATAAGAAACCATTTTATAGATCCATATCATGTAGTAGGAGTAAATACATACAAACTGTGTGCAGATTCTAAAATCACAAACACAACAGATTATAAATATATTTACAAAAGCTTATGCAGAACAGTTTGGCTCCTCAAAGGGGCTGATAAATTGTCCTAGTAACAACAGATACTGAAATAAAATTAAATTATATTGAAAAATAACTACAAAAATTGCACCCAAACAAAGCACAGGGAAGAGATGGAATTGTTAAAATTTACATGAGAACACTTCAGTGTGAACTTACAGTACCATTATATCTGTTATTCACTTGGTCATATAAATATGGGGAGATTCCTCAAGATTGGTGACATGCACTTGTTAAAACTATCTTTAAGGGAAAAGGGAATAGGAAAAACCCAGTCATACAGATCCTCATGTTTACTTTCTTGTTGTGGAAAAATAGTGAGGAGGTTATTTGGGATAAATGTTCAGAATTATAAAGTTAGGGACTTTATATATCAGCATGCATATGTAGAAATAGATCTATTCAGATCTTAGTCTTGTTCTAATACTGACCCAATGTAATCATCCTCCCTCTTCCTAACTTAACCCCCACCCTTTTCTCTATTTTTCTCTACCCCCTTTCTCCCATCCCTGTCTTGTTTCCATAAAATCAAACATGAAGCTCACAACAGTTTGTACATAATCTTCTTCACAATGTATAATGAATATACCTTATATCTATAGATTTGACAGCTGTATGTGTAAGAATACTTAGTTTAAACATGAAAAGTTTTCTCATGTACACGTTCTTTATCTTATTTTTATGTATATTAATACTATCTTACTGTATCTAGACTAATTTTAAGTAACCTTATCTTATCTACCTCTCTGGAGCCTTTCTCCTCGGGTCTCTGCTGAAAATGGGCTTTCTGCCCAGCCAGACTAACCCAGTCAACAAATGTGAAATAGATAAACAAACAAACAAACAAACAAATAAATAAATCTATAACCACCTGGAAGATGATGTGCTTTAACAATAGAGTAATAATAAACCAAAAACTGTACTGTGGTATAATTTATATAGCCTTAACTGCAGCCTTTGATGAAGTCCTGCATAAAATACTGATCAGTAAATTAGAACAACTAAGTACTGATATAATCTTCATAAAACTGATAGTTGCATGGCTTACAAATAGGACATGACAAGTATAATACAGCAACTGGACAGGTGAAATTCTAGGTTACAGTAAGGGTGGTGATAAGCACATCAAAAACTATACACACAAGACTTGGGAGACATATTGAAGGGTGAATCTTTAATACAGCACGCAGTGGTTAAAACTGTAGATTCCATTTAAGTATCTGGGTATATGGGTAGATTCAGCTTTCAGTTTTTCTAATCATATCCACCAATCAGTTAATGATAATTATAAAACTTACAAGTTGCATACAAAAAATCAGAAATGATGAAATCATTGCTTATTACATTACTATACCAGAGTATAGGATAACAATATCACAATCATATAAGAAGACAAGCATGAGTAAATTGGAAAGAGTGCAGTATATATATATATATATATATATATATATATATATATATATATATATATATATATATACACATACCAAGGACATTTCTAGATGTAAATATTTAAGTTATTATGAAAGACTAAAATATCTGAGCTTGTACAGTATCTCATAAAGATATTTAAGAGGAGCTCTTATTCAAGAATATACAATATTTAGAGAAAAACTACCTCTGGGAATGTTTGCGGTTGTCAGAACATAGTAGAGAATTATCGGAAAACTTATTTAGATGATTATATAGGTATGAGAGATATACTAATTGTTTCTATGAGAGAGACGCTGGTGCATGAAATAGACAACCTAATTATACTAAAGCAAGTACAAATTTAGATATTTTTTAGGATCGACTTGGTTACTTATCATGGGGATGCTTTTTGGTATATTGGCAGGCTAGAAGGGCATTATTGCCCATGTCCAAAATATTTTTATGAAAGGATATTTGTGTGTATGTGTGTATTTTACAAGTGCATAGATTGCTGGTAGTTTTAGCAACTAATTGTAATGGTCATTAGGTTATTAGGCCGCTTGTTTTATTGCAAAGTTCTTTATAATGAAGTTGATAGTTGAGGTCTTTGTACTGTGACACTAATCCCACATGTAAGTGTTTTCATTTCATTTGTAACATAAGGGAGCATCCTGGCTTTGGAATTTTTCCTCTTGATTGCAGCCATTCTATTGAAGTTCAATAAAAATATATTATTGAAAAAAGCAGCTGACTGATCAGAGTTTACTTAGGAAAAGAGCCCATTTACTTATCTCAGAGTTGCTATGAATACAGGGAGTGGTATTCTTAGCATTCTTGGTTAGGGAAAACCTTTGCCATCACCTAACCTTGTGGCATATATGGGAACATGAGTGCAGGAAAAAAAAAACACAAGCTGCAAGTAAATGGCTGAGAGCAATAATGATCCAGCTGAGAATGCTTTAACTCTTCCTACTTCATTCCAACTAGTGGGATAGATAATAAGCAAGAATCAACCAAAAATTTGGATGGATGGATGGATGACTAGATACATATAAAGATTATTAGTACTTTTCCAATTAAAATGTGCGTGCATGTGTGTGTGTGGATGTGTGTGTGTGTGTGTGTGTGTGTCTGTGTGTTGGATGGATGGATGGATGGATGGATGGATGATGGATGGATGGATGACTAGATATATATAAATGTTATTAGTACTTTTCCAATTAAAGTGTGTGTGTGTGTGTGTGTGTGTGTGTGTGTGTGTGTGTGTGTGTGTGTGTGTGTGTGTGTGTGTGTGTGTGTGTGTGTGTGTGTGTGTGTGTGTGTGTGTGTGTGTGTGTGTGTGTGTGTGTGAGAGAGACACCTGAAGTACCATTCATTTTTTATTTTACTTGTAAGGAGACATGACTCCGTTTACTTCCTTACTACAGCCTGGAAGGCTGTATAAACTTTTTTGCTAGACTTTTTGTATCGCTAATTCTTTCACCTGTCAGAATAGTAAATCTTCCATTTCTGCTAAGGATTTACACTATAAGAAGTGAAATGTTTGCATCCCTGGAGTTGATGATAGTTACTCTCCTGAACTTTTGTGCAGGCAGGCTCACCTATGTGTTCTTCATTCTGAAAGAATCATTTCACATCTTTTGCATATAGTTTCCACAAGGCATCATGGATATCAAATAACTGATGTGGTTCAGAACAGTGTCTCATTCATTAAGACAGCTATCTCACAACTCAGGATCTGGGATGCAGTCCTGATCCCAGTCAGTGTCTGTGTGAACTTTGTATGTTCTCCATCTGTTTTCATGTGTTTTCTCTGGGTACTCCAGTTTTATCCTAGCTACCTAAAACATGCTGATCTATTTATTACTCTGAAACTGCTATAATTTATTCCCTAGAATTTTGGTGCTTACTGGAACTCTTGTCTCTTACAAGACTCAAGCAGATGAATAATAGGTTACTGTGTTCTGTTAAATTTCCTTCAGATTTATATATTTTATTAAGCCATTCCCTCCAATGGAGAGCTGGATGTTTGCACTGCAATTTCAATGGGCAGAGCCTAATTTTTCGATAAAATCAAATTATGTCTTCACATTTCAAACAAATGTTCATATCTCGGGAACCATAGGGGTTACTAAAGAAATATAGCTGTCATATTTTTCACCACAAACTATTATTTATAGTGAAAGTATTCTTTATATTTCAGGTCTTAAACTAAATTTTATAAGACACAGTAAACACAATAACTATTAAATTTATAATATTTTGTAAACAACTCAAAATATTTCAAAAAACAGTCAAGTTAAACATATACTGTCAGCAGCATTTTGTTCATTCAGCTGAGAGCTTTCATATGAGGCTAAGCAGTTCTGTCTGTGCCGTTTGGTTATCAAGATATTTAAAATACGTGAAAATTATAACTAAATAAATAAATATGATATGAACAACAATTAATGCCTCTTTACCTGAACTAGACAGAAATCAAATACCAATGCAGTTGTGTTTGCCACTGTGTGCAGTTTAAGATGAACTCTTCTAATAATTTGTATGTAGCATGTGGAATTATTAATGTAAATATGAGCAAGCAATATTTGATGTCTAGAGGCATCAATAGGATGCAACTGCAGTAACACATGGAGGCATTGCTAGGGTCTAATGAGTTAATTTCACATAAATATAATCATATGATGCAATATTTCCATGTCTGCAGCAACTGCACACTTATTTCCTCAATACAAGCTCAGAAAAGAACCATCACTGGCTATTAATAGGAAATGTAGCCTGTACAAATTGGAATTAATTCCTTGCTTGACAGATCCCATCCAAATTTTGTATTCCATTTATCTACCATTACAAATATGCAAGCCTTTTTTTAGGTCTGAATCCCTTAAGGTAATAATATCACAGAAGATCTTTAACTGGTAAGGTTTGCCTACATTAAAAATACCTGAGGAAAAGTTTTGAATATTTTCTTAACATTATTTTTAATATTAAATCCTCTCAGTAAAGATACATGTGGGAATATGTTTTTGTTTATCTGAAAGATGTTATAAAGAAGAATTTTTAAAGTAACATATTCCAATATGTGATTGGGATATTGATTCATGAAAAGAGCATATATGTGTGTGTGTGTGTGTGTGTGTATATATATATATATATATATATATATATATATACACACACACACATATATATATATATATATATATATATATATATATATATATATATATATATATATATATATATATATATATGGGTCTACTACAGTAAACCGACAGCTCACAAGCTGTATATATATATGACAAAATATTACTAGTTTTGCGTAATAACATACAAACTTAAATCCATTTCTTCTGGAATTATAACTACAACATAATACACAAGCTGATATGATCTGCACTCAAATTTACCTGAAAAATGCAATGAGAAAATAGTATATCATTTGTATGTGCTTACCCATTCTTGAGAAATGTTGGGTCAAGTACTTGATAGCTTGCTTGATTTTTGCTGTTAATTAATGTATTTGACAGAATCCAGAGAGATACACCCCTCTAGAGACATTTCTCCCAAACTTTCCTTAATTTTTCACACCATACATAACTAGGTGTTAACAATGTATTTCTAATGAAAAACTCCATTATGTTGTGATCTACATTTTTAATATAGTTGTACATCTTAAGAGCGATAATTTCTTAAGGAAAGCTCACAGATATATTGAATAGTATTATTATAAAGCTGAAGCATTTGGGATTCAGTTGTTGGGAAAATATCCTTAGAAAGGGTCCATCCTAAAAATTTTACAGAACTCAGTCTGGATGGAATAAAAGCAGTGTTGGATATTAGAATGTCAAAAATTTGGCTTGACAGCAGTACAAATACCCTGTTATCTTGGATAGCAAATTCAATAGATGGGGAAAAAAAACATATCAGCTGATTGAATGGAAACTGTTCATCAAAATATCATCTGCAAAGGCAAAAGCCCTAGGTGCCTCTTTCTCTATTGTGATAAGAATAATCTTGTTGGCCCTATGGATTGTAACTATTACTGGGTTTGAAGCTAGAATTAAAAGCTGAAGAGAGTGAATACCCCTGTCTGATACCAATATTTTTTGATGGTACAATTATGCCTGTTAACTAAATTAAAGAAAGACATGAACAGAGCTTTATTTCAGTTCAATAAATTGCTGTATGTTTCCATTTTATCTAGAATTTACAGGATATATAATCTATGAAGCTAATAAAAAGCCCTATAAGCATCATCTGAAACAAAGGCCTCACTTACTTTAAATCAATAGGGATAGGTCTGCATGAATTGCATGAGGGCCTATATCAGCTGAGTGGAAGAAGACATGTCCCTTGCAAGTTTAAATCCAAATTGAAAGGGCTCTATTACTTGACATGCTAAAGGTAAAAATGTTTCTTAATAATGGGATATTTATTTTATATTCAGCATTTAATACACACATAGGATAATAACTCTATTTTTCCCTAAGGACTCTATCCAGATTGTCTAAAATTATGGTCTTGTACAAAGTATATCTGGCTATCATTATACATTGAAATACATGTGCAAAAACTGAGACTATAGTATATTGGAATGCTCTGTAAAACTCATTTGGCAACAAGTCAAGGCCAGGTACTATGTCTTTGGGAGGATTATCAAGATTTTTTTAACTCATTCTGTTGTAATAGATACATTGAAGATTTTACACTTTTATCCTTTAGAAACTTATTGCAGTTGTGAAATGAAAAAATTTCTTAAACAGAGACTTCTGCATAACTGTTGGCAACTCAATTGCCATTGTGCTTTAAATCCTGCAATTTATAGACGTGTAGATTAAATTGTCCTATGAAATGTTTATTTTTGTCTTAAGCAAACAATGCTGAGTAAAATGTACCCTTCTGCTCTGTGTTTAAAAAAACATTTACATTATATGAAATGAATTTATGTGATGGGAAATTTCATTTGCTGCAACCAAATGCTTGTACAAATTAAATAGAGAGAGCTTACCTGATATTTCTAGCTTTTCGAATAGCAATGTTAAAAGCACATTTTGACAATATCTTAATATGAAAAAAGAGTAGATGGCAAGTTTAATACTGTCCATTTTTTACTTAAAGAAATTAATTATATGGAGTTGCATCTCAAGTACTCTTCAGTATATAGCCTGATAATATCACAACTGAGATGTTAAACCGAGGTGTCATCTCCCTGATTTGATAGTAGCTTAGGTGGATATTAAAGAACCCACAGCACTTATTGAAAAAAGAACAGGTTGTTTTATTTATACTTTTCATTATTTATACTTTTTTACAGCATGCATATTTATAACACATATCTTGTTAATTCTTTCCATTTTTTCTAAGCCTTACTGTATAAATTTACACAGAAAAAAACAGTTATTTCCATTTTTATCATTTCTAGAAAAAAACACACAAAAAAATATTTTTGTAACGCAAACTCGACTATTTTAAATATTTATATATCCCTCCAAACTATCTTCTGCGATAATATTTTTAGTTTATCTAGCACATCTTTACCATCTTTATTTTTATTATACAATAATTCATCACATATTCTTTTCCGTAATTTCTAGATTGCTACAAACAATAACCCACCCCATTTTTCAATTTCATTTTTTTCCTTTTTCACAATTTCCTTTCATCATATATATTGCTATACTTTTTACATCTTTTCCATTTATATTCCTTTTTAAAACTGTTAATTGTTTTATTCCAAAACAATTTGTTGCTTCTTCTTTATACTCATCATATTTTCTAATCCAGTACCTTTTATATTTACTATTACTTTCAACTGGTAACTTATGCATCAAATTCTTCACAGGAAATTCTGTGCTTCATAAAAGTAAACACTTTCTGTCCATTCTTTGTAGCATTCTTACATCTTTTTTTAATTATTTCCAAGGATATACTATATTTCTCCATATTTTTTATTTATTCTGTTTTCATAAATGTCATTACTTTTCACAGTCCATAATTTTAATTTTTCATATTATTTTACCCTCCTTTTCTTGTTTACATACTTCTTCATACCGTACATGTAACATTTTCCTCATCATTTACAACTCTGTCTTTTTCAACTTCTGTATTACCCAGAAAAAAATGCATAAATGTGCTAAGTACACAGCAGATTGTTTTAGATTCAAATCTCATTCTTATTTTCATTGTATATCACCTTTCTTATCAAAGGATTCAATCTTGATCCCCAAATAAAATTAAAAAAAATATTTCTAACATCTTGTTTCCTGTTTTAGCGGGAAAAATGTAAAACCCTAAGCATGCTAGTTTCCTCAAAATACAGTGAATATAAAAGGTGTACACACCCATTAAAATGCCAGGTTTTTGTGATATAAAAAAATGAGACCACAATAAATCTTTTCAAAACTTTTCCACCTTTAATGTGACCTATAACCTGCACAATTCAATTGAAAAACAAACAAATCTATTAGGGGAAAGAATATAAAAATAAAAAAAATGCACAATAAGCTGGTTGCATAAGTGTGCACACCCTTAAACTAATACTTTGTTGAATCAACTTTTGATTTAATTACAGCATTCAGTCTTCTTGAGTAGACACCTACCATCAATTAAGGAGACTCTAATTAACCCCAAATAAAGTTCAGATGTCTTAGTAGGATTTTCCTGACATTTACTCAGTTGCCTGCTACAGCAAAAGCCATAGTTCGCAGAGAGCTTACAAAGCATCAGAGGGATCTCATTGTTGACAGGTATCAGTCAGGAGAAAGGTATAAAGACATTTCCACAGCATTGGATATACCATGGAACACAGTGAAGACAGTCATCAAATAGTGGAGAAAATATGGGATAGCAGCGACGTTGCAAAGAACTGAACGTCCCTCCAAAATTGATGAAAAGACAAGACAAAAATTGGTCAGGGAGGCTGTCAAGAGACCTACACCAACACTGAAGGAGCTGCAGGAATTTCTGACAAGTATTGGTTGTGTACTACATGTGACAACAATCTCCCATATTCTTCATATATCTGGACTATGGGGTAGGGTTGCAAGATGGAAGCCTTTTCTTACACAGAAAAACATCCAGGCCCAGCTAAAATTTGCAAACCAATACATCGTCTCCCAAAAAAATGTGGAAAAATGTGCTGGTCTGATGAGACCAATGTTGAACATTTTGGCCAAAATTCCAAAAGGTACATTTGGCACAAAAACAACACTTCACATCACCAAAAGAACACCAACCCCATGGTAAAGCATGGTGGTAGCAGTATCATGCTGTGGGGTTGCTTTTCTTCATCTGGAACTCAAGATGGAGGGAATTATGAACAGTTCCAAATACCAGTCATGTTTGGCCCAAAACCTTCAGGTGTCTGCTAGAAAGATGAAGAGGAATTTCACCTTTCAACATGATTTTCACCTTTCAACATGACAATGACCCTAAGCATACATCCAAATCAACAAAAGAATGGCTTCACCAGAAGAAAATTAAAGTTTTGGAATGGCCCAGCCAGAGCCCTGACCTGAATCCTATAGAAAATCTGTGGGGTGACCTGAAGAAGTCTGTGCACAACAGATGCCCTCGCAATCTGACAGATTTGGAGGGCTTTTGCAAAGAAGAGTGGGCAAGTATTGCCGAGTCAAGATGTGCCATGCTGATAGACTCCTACCAAAGAAGACTGAATGCTGTAATTAAATCAAAAGGTACTTCAACAACATATTAGTTTAAGTCTGTGCACAATTATGCAACCAGCTTATTGTACGTTCTTTTTATTTTTTATATTTTTTTCCCCTAACAGATTTGTTTGTTTTTCAAGAGAATTGTATGGGTTATAGGTCACATTAAAGGTTGGAAAAGTTTTGAAATGATTTATTGTGGTCTTATTTTTTTTATATCACAAAAACCTGGCATTTTAACAGGGCTGTGTACACTTTTTATATCCTCTGTATAGCTTTCTGTTAAATGGTAAATTAAAAATTCACCACCGTGATAACATTTTTCTTATTTATCTATATAGTTATTTGTTTGTTTGTTTATTTGATATTTGTCCAACTGGGTCAGAAGGAACCCATTTTCAGTAGAGACCCGGGGAGAAAAGCTCCAGTTACAGACAGACATGTGCAATCTTTATGCAGGTAGCATAATTTTTTTGGTTATTTGCTTGCATGAGTACATTGGGCAAGAACATATACAGAACAGCAGAACTTTCTACACAGATAATTCCTGAGTTACAGTAAGCAATTAAATAACTAGAAGGCAATGGCAAATATTCAAGTAAATGAAGTAGATATGCAAGTAATAGATAAAAGGGGTGCACGTGGTGAGAGAGTGAACAAGAAATATAGTTTGGTCTGATCTGGAGAGAGAGTGAATGAGAGAACACTTTGGTTTTATTTGGAGAAGAGATTAGTCTGGATCAGAGCAAGGGCACAGCCAGGAGTTGAGCATGTGTTGTTTCAGTCTAGGCTTAAAGGCAAGTAGGTTAGTGGTAGTTTTCACTCTTAGTTGAAGAGAGTTCCATGCTTTTGCAATGTAGTGAGAATAGAGGCTTTGTCCAGCTGCCTCAGAAGGCTTGTATACAGAGAGAAGCTCTTTATCTGTGGGTCTTAGTGCTCTATTTGGGTTGTATGATGTGATGATTTTAATTAGTGCTGAGCAGGCTAGGGGTTTGTAGACTAGGTTGTGGAGTGTAAGAAGATGGTATATAGTAGGAAGTTGGGGAATTCTAGTCAGTTTAGCTTTTTAGTGATAAACAATGAGTGCTAGTTTTTGAGTTGGTGGCAAACTTGTCCACTTTATTATAACACTGTTCCAATTTGGATTTAGAGGAGGTCTGTAAATTGGTAAGAATTGGAGCACCGTAGAGCAGGGAGGACAGAAGGAAATATTACAACATTATTTTTCACTGTTCAGTTGCATCTAATGTTCTCCAAATATCACTCCTAATACACTTATTTCCATCCTAGTAAAATATACCCCACTTATTTTCCTAGTTTCACCAAACCCTTTGCTGTTTGCTGTTTTTTAGCTGTAACCCAGCTTTATTTCATAATTCCTCCACTCATCACCACTTCACTTATCCATATCTTATTTTAGCCACACTTACTAAAACATCTGCTTATGGCAGAAAATTTGATATTTTAACTCCTTTTTTTCATATCTCATTTTGCTTCTTTCATTTCACACATATATGTTTGAATTATTGCATTTATTACCAGTACAGACACACACTTAACAGACGTCCTTTTTGAACTCTTCTCCTAATTTTTATCTTTTATCCCACTCATCCATTTCTCATAACTTCCACACGACATTTTATAGCATATTTTTATAACATTCAAAATTTTCCTATCTCATATGTCTATAGAATCTTCCATATACTGCTTCATGACTAACCTTGTGAAACAAATTTTCCACATCATTTCACTAGCTTTACTTTATTTTTTTTCTTTCCACGTCATTTCACTAGCTTTACTTTATTTTTTTTCTTTCAAACACATATCTGTTACTTTTATTATTAGCACTACATCCATCTGTTTCTCTCTCTCTCTCTCTCTCCTGGATTTTAAAAAGCTCTTCTCCTGTAACTTCATTCAGAGCCTACTGCATCCTTTTTATATTATTTCCATAAAGATCTTATAATCTGTATTTCACAGTGTTATCTGACTCAGAAATGTTAAAATCTTTTCTTTCATTTTTTCCATATAAACTTAATTTCTTCATCACAAAGCTCATATTCCTTTTTCTACCTATTCATTCAGTATCTTACAGAATATTAATTTCTCATTTTCATTCATCTCTTTATAACATTCATAACCTAACCCATCTATTCCTAGCAATGATTCTCTCCTTCCTTCTTTTATTTCTTTCAGTTGTCTTAAAGTAATCTCTTTTTCTAGAAAATATTTAACATTTTCAAATTTTTTAAAACCCATACTCTTGTACTATTTCATTTTCATATATTTTATGCACAAACATTTACAGAAATTATATTATTTCTCTCTGTGTATATCTAAGATTTCCTTCTTCATCAAACATTGCACTCATTCTTCATTCTCTTATTTTTACCTCTTTTCCCCCAAAATGGTAAAACTTCCTCTTCTTTCCTTTAAAAAAATATTTGTCTAAACAACATATGTTTAACCTTTTGTATATTTTTCATAT
This sequence comes from Protopterus annectens, assembly GCF_019279795.1. Lineage (NCBI taxonomy): Eukaryota > Metazoa > Chordata > Ceratodontiformes > Protopteridae > Protopterus > Protopterus annectens. The sequence continues at coordinate 1,354,352,756 of NC_056743.1, read as the reverse complement.
AGCTCTCTTTCTTTTTCTCTTCTCTCACCACACTGTTCTATTTCTTTTTCATGTCATTTTATGAGCTCATTATATATTATCCTATTCTTTAACATGACTATTGTGATGCCCGTGCCCTGGCTCAGCAATCAAGGAGCCTCATTCCTCACCACTAACACCAGAGAGGGTGTCTCATATATGAGGAAAGGATTACAAATACACACAGTAAAGTGCAATTTCCCTTAAGAGCACACAGAGATCACAGTCAGTTTGGGCTGGTCCTTCCCTTGCTCTCCAGGTCCCCAATAAGACTTCCCACTGGCACAGCTATAGGGTCCAGATCTCAGCCAGCTGGGTAAGCTTAAATCTCCAGCACCCTTTCTGTCCAACCAGTGCTTCATGTCCCTGCCCAAGTAGCTGACACACACACACACACACACACACACACACACACACACACACACACTTTGAGATAAGAGGTTATACAACCACACAGACACTTCTGGGGAAGGCTGGCACAGGTTCTCCAGCTGTGCCCCTTTTACCCAGACTATACAGTAGTAATCACTTGCCACCACCCAGCTAATAATTATCAGATACTCAAAGGCCGTTAAAAGGGTGCCCAATTATTACTGTGCAATTTTATTATCCAATTGGTAGTATGACTAAACAGTCTCAAGGCTTATTAGAGTGACTTGGTACAGGATCCTTATATACATGCAGTGTACTCTTAGAGCTTAACTTACCTATATACAAAACAGCCACAGTTAAAATGTTTTAAAATATTTAATAATAAATAATTAAAGCCACAAGACAATACTTTCTACTACACAGTGTTAGTCAAAAGAGTTCAGAGATCACACAGAAATACTTAAAATAATTCAGTAGCACAGTTCTGACATAACAGAAAAACACAGTCTAATCTTTCTAGATTCTGGCTATCTCTAAAATAAAACACAAGTCTAAGATAACTTATATAAGACAACAGGCAGTGCCATAAGTTGGATGATCAAGGCAAAAATGCTTAATAATCTCTGCTTCTCTCTGTTTAAATTGAAATTGCAGTTCTGATAAACATTACATCATTCTTTTACACTTTCCTGGAGTTCCCAGGCTACACATTAACTGCATTTACATTCTTAACATCTCCCTTTTGTTATCTTGCAGCTGGTCAGGGAACAGAACAATAAAAAATACCTTTGCATGTTTAAATCTTGCAATTTAACTCTTGGTTAAAACAATAAAAAGAATGCCCTCATCCTGACAGACTGGAGCCGACTTTAGACCAAAGTGACACAACATGCTTTTACTGGGTCTGTAGAGAGCACTGTTGCCGCATTTTTGTAACAGCATTTTTTTCATTTAAGACAACAAGCCTGTGATTCACATTATTTTCTTTCAATTAGGAAAACAAGTCTGTAGTTCAAGATTCATATTTACAAATGACAGAATTATCTATAAAATTGTATCTGGCTAGGCTGGCAGCCTTCACCCTTCTCTACCAGTCTTCACAACTATTTTCCTGCAATCAAAAATATTTTCTTGTATTTTCTTCTGTCCACTTTTCATAATGTACTCACACTGTAATGTGATGTTTCCATAAATTTGTATGCTCTTTTTATCTCATTTGTTTTTTGCAATCTCTACAGAAAATCTTTTTATTTCTTTCCTTTTTTGTTACTTCTCTGCCATGTCTGATTCTAGCCCATACCACTTTACAGACTAAATACCCAATCATTTCTATCCCAATTATTATTTCTTTCAGGTCTTTTGAATAAATCACGTAATCTATTTAATTTCTAAAAGTCTCTTTTATACATCCAATCTCTATTTTTTGTATGTTCGACCCTGCATGTCAAATAACTTTTCTTATTACTTTAATGTCTTGTGTTATTTTTCTCCTCTCCTTTCTCAAATTGCAGTTACAATTCCTCACCATAATAAATGTCACATTTAATAGGATAAGGTTTTTAAGTTCTTCAAACATCTTGTTCCATCTCCTTACATTGGTACATGTACAAACTATATTTATCCTTACACATCTTTACCTTTTTCCTTTTATCACATACCACTAGTCTTCTAAGCATCACTACTGTCACATCCAGTATCTTTATCTCTTTACTTAAAAAAATCCTATTCCTGAACACATATCACTCCCCACTGATCATATAGTCTTTTTACCCATATTTACTCATTTTGTCTACTTTTTCTCTCTTAACACATCATATCTTGCAAACGTATAACCTCCATATGTATTTTTGCACCATTAAGTCACTGCTACACATTTTATATAATTTCAAATCATTTCCATTTTTATTTTTATTTTCCTTCTCCATACCATCATCTCAATTGTCTTAAGACATTTTTCTTCCTGCTCTTCCCTATCTCAAAATTCCCCTCTTCTACTTCCTCACTTCCTAGTGCTGCATATATGTTTCTGTATTGCACTGTAATACTTTCTCTTTCTAAAACATTATCACACTCTCGTCATTCTTCTCCATACTATGTACATTTTGTTTTTAAGTTATATCTCCATAACATTTGCTGCACCATTATCTTAAGTTATATTATCTACAAATTGTGTTTCTTCTAATATATTCTCATTTTCTTCTCTAACCTTTTCTTATTTAGTAAAGGACAATAAAACCAAAAATGTATAAATCATTTTCATTTTCTACACTTAGGCCTACAATTTCAGTGGTATTCCCCCTTTTCCCACATTGACCAGATCTTGTTTTATTGCTGTTGTGCACCGAGTACTTCTCAACCTCACAAAAGACATGCTTAGATGGACTTCAATACCTCCCTATTTCCTGTTTCCCATTGACAGCTATAATATTTGAAATATGTTGCATTTTTTCCTCATGCACATCAGTGTCACCCATACCTCCTACTCCCATCCAAGCATTTTTTTCATCACACATCTTTAACTTAATGCACCTTACTACAAATAGACAGAAAAAAAGCCTTTAACTCAAGTTCTTCTATGTCAGATCTTCTGAATTGCACATTAATTTTCTTCCTTAAGTCCCAAGTTCTGTAAAAGATATACTAATTCCATGATGCAAATCAGTTATTTTTATACACTTCATTTTTATTTTTAAAGTAAAGTAAATGTTTCAGAAGTAACTTCATAAAAGTCTTCTGTGCTAAGTGCATTAATGTTCTTATGTTGTGTACATTAAACTCCAAAGGTAAAATAATACTGTCCATGATGACATACCTGCCAATAATGCTACTGTTCCTTGTTTTGATTCTTACCACTAATCTTCTTTTCTGGTTTTGTTGTCCTTGCATCAGTTCTTGTGTTCCTTCATCTACAGTCACAGCATCTTCCTTTCCTTTATTTATCATTTCTCCATATGTAAATTTTTTTTTTACTGCTCACAAGTACAGCACAAGTTCATGAGTAAATACTAGACTAACTCCCCTGAAAGGTCATTTTAAGCCTAACCAATAACCCAAGGTTAGAATCAAACCCTGCACCTTATGTCTATGAGGCAAAGACATTAGCTGTTACAACAACAGCACCCTTTTGCTGGGGCATCCCTTTAAAACTAGCTAATTCACTAACCAAGTATAGCCCAAACTGCTTTCACCATCATCTGGTAATCCAGCTTCTTTTCCTGATTCATCCCTCAGTACCTCCTCAGTTACCTGTCTCGCCCTGTCATTCACCATAGTAGTCCAGCATCTTCCTCATCAGTGTTTGGCTCATCTCTTGCTATCATTTCAAGCAACATGACAGTTTCCAGATATGGTTACCACCTGCCCCGTTGTCAGTGGGACACTCAAGGGTTGAGCCTTGTCATCCCATTGTCCAAACTATCAAGCAGTGGGACTTTAAAAGTCCTGTTTTGCAATACATGCTGAATTGCCATGGAAAAGCCAAAAACACTTCCATTTTTTCCACAGCAATGCAGTTACACCACCAACCCGGACCTGCAGACAGAAGTATTCCCTGTTAGGTCCGGGTGGTGTAAATCATGCAGCAATTGCCTGCAAGGATTGAAGTGGGCAGGGATTCCCCTCGGAAGAGTCCTACAAAGGTCGCAGCTGTAGAGTGGTGTTGTATGAGTACTTCTGCAGCTGCTAATTTGATTAAAAGACTGAGATTTTTTGCCAGCCAGCAAGCTGCCAGCCAGGAGGCCAGCCAGCTAGGGAGCCTGCTAGCCTGCTAGCCAGCCAGCCAGTCCAACAGGCAGGGAGCCAGTCATCCAGCCAGGAATTCCAGCAGGAAGGAAGCCAGCTACCCCAGTGAAGACTGTGATAGTGGTAAGTGCATAGTATTTTGTGGCTCTAGTTATTTAAAATGTGAATATTGTGCTTTATTTAAATTTAAGTTTTTAATGTTTAGAGGTAAATGGGGGTGCAGTATGCAGTATTTAAATCTGTGCAGTGGTAATTTTGGGATTTCCAAGTAGTACTTTAAAATGTGAGTATTGTACTTTATTTAAATTTTAAGTTTTTAATGTTTAGAAGTAAATGAGAGTGCAGTACACAGCATTTACATATGTGCAGTGGTTATTTTGAGATTTTCGAGTAGTAGTTTTTAAAGGTATAAAAACTGTGTGTGTATGTATATGTTATTATAATTGTTGTGGTTGTTAGGGTATGATTTGGAAGTGTTACTTTTTAAAGGCTGAAACTTGTGTATAGAAGTTTTGTTTATTTCTGGTGGGGGGCAGTCTTAAAGATAAATGTAGTATAGGTTCATAGGTTCATAGGTAGATACTAGGCTATCTGCCCTAGGGCATTTATAAGCCTAGCCAGAGTGTATTTGGCTTCCGCCTCCCTATTAGATTAGCCTACTGTGCCTCTGTAAAGTAGGTCACAGAAGGTACCCTTTTAAGATTAGTTTACTGTGCCTCTGTCTAGCAGGGACACAGGATAGATCCCAGGGGTGAATTTGCGATTTCCCATCCACGCGTCCAAATTTTGCTTGAAGAGGGTCAGCGAGGGGCTATGTCTAACATGAATTGGGATTCTATTCCAGAGTGAGGGGAGCTTCTGGAAAATGAATCTGTCCCTCCAGCATGTCCTATTTATTTTTGTGCTGAGGTTTAGGTCCCTGGACTGGGTAGCTCTAAGGGACTTGGATTTTTTGAGGTGGAGCATGTCCATTAATTCTGGGTTTGACATGGCTTTGTACGTCAGGCATAGATCGCCTCTGAGTAGGCGGTAAGCAACTGAGTAGAGCTGGAGTTTCTTTAGTCGAGCTGCATAGGACATCTGTTTGTAGCCCATGATCCTCTTGGTGAGATACTTTTGAGGTCTCTCCAGTTGCTGCAGGTGTCGGGTAAGGTACATCCCAAAAGGGGCATTGTATTCAATTATGGGCCTGATGAGTGATGAGTAGAGGGGCACAATGACCTCTCTTGATCTAGATGCGAACCCTTTAGTGATAAGGTGGGCTATATAAAAGCTCTTTCTAACCACTTTGGCAACGTGATTATCAAATGAGAGATTACTATCTATGTTGGTCCCCAAATCTCTAATTACTTCTTCCGTACTTAATGGATTACCACCTATGTGGTAATTTGTGGGCACCTTGTTTTTCCCAAAGGGGATGACTATGCACTTTTTAGCATTTAGCTTGAGGCCATGGTTCTGGCACCAAGCATCCGTCTCTGTGAGACCCTTTTGGAGGATGCTTGTGTCAGCTGGAGATTCGATTATGGCCCCCAGTTTGCAGTCATCTGTGAACTTTGTCAGCCATCATCCCACTGTGTTAGCCTGAACCTCAGAGAAGTATATACTGAACAAGAGTGGTCCCAGAACTGAGCCCTGTGGGATGCCACTTGTAACTGGTTTGGATTCGGACATGGCACCTGTGATTCTGACCATGTGGGTTCTATCTCTGAGCCAGTTTGCAACCCATCTTGTGATATAGGGGTTGATATTTAAGCTGGTAAGCTTATTTATGATGCCCAAGTGGGGTATTGTGTCGAAGGCTTTTGCGAGGTCCAGGTAGGCTTTGTGGACTACCTTGCCCTCATCTATGGCTTTGTTAACTGTTTCAAAGAAATCAACTAGGTTTAAAAGGCAAGATCTGCTCTTAACAAAGACGAATTGGGTAGGGTCCAGTGTCTGAAGGCTCCCAATGTCTTTGTTTATGAGTTCCATGATAATACGCTCCATAGCTTTACAGACCAGACTAGTCAGGCTTATGGGGTGATAGTTTCTGGGGTCCGTTGTGGCACCACCTTTGTGGAGTAGGACCACTGTAGCTGTACGCCATTCTTTGGGTACATATCCTGTAGTAAGGCTAAGTTTGAACAGTGACTTAATATGAGTGTTCAGTTCTTCTTGGAGCTCATGTAAGACACAGCCTGGGACATCGTCCAGTCCCATAGATGCTGTGTTTTTTGCTTTGGAGAGGGTAGCTTTCACCTATGCATCTGTGATGTCAGGGAGGTTACATTCAGTTGGGATAGGCATTTGCTCCTTTGAGGGGGAAGGGGGAGAAAAGTTTTTGCTGAATCTGTCTGCCAGGATGTTGGCTATGTCTGTAGGTTCAGTATATTTTGTACCGTTATGCAACGATTCAGGGCATATCTGGGAGTTTCCACCCATGTTTCTGACATAACTAAAGAAGGCCTTGTGATTATCTTTAGTGTCTAGGGCAATTTTTCTTTCAAAGCTGGCCTTACATGATTTTATGAGGGATTGAAGTTTCTTGCTAATACTGATCAGAGATGCCTTCCCTTTTTGGGATTTTGCTCTGTCATGTAGTAGCTTCCTCCTTCTGTTGTATAGCTTATTTATGGCCGTGGTCCACCAGACTGGTCTCCTGTTTTTGGAGGAGTGAGTCTTGGTTTTATTTGGGATAGCACGATCCATGCATTCCTGCAGGTGCTCATAGAATGCATTTGTAAAGGATTCTGCGGATTGGGCTGTATTATCCTCTGGCCCAGGGGCTTTGAAGGATTCCACCTCAGTCTTGAGAAGTGCAAAGTTGGCTTTGGAGAAATTCTTTACAGTGATTTCCTTGGCTGGGGGTGGGGACAGGATATGGATGTCCAGGGAAATTTGTTTATGGTCTGATCTTACCAATGAGGGATTTACCTCTGGTGTGGAACATAGTGTCCCCATGTTGGTGATGACCAGGTCCAATATGTTGTTCCCTCTTGTGGGAGTGGTGACCAGTTGTTCCATTGTGTTAGAGTTTATAAATTCAAGGAACTGTTGGGCGAGGGTGTTTGGGCTTGAGTAGTTTTCCCAGTCAATGTTTGGGTAGTTGAAGTCACCCAATAACATAGTGTTTGGAGAGATCTTCATATTCTCCAGTGTTCTCAGGAATGCCAAGTGGGGTTCCTGTACTAGGGAGGGTGTTCTGTAGCAGGCTACAAACTGAAAGGCAGTTTTGCCCGCTGTTAGTTGCACATGGATGGTTTATGATGCTTTGTGCAGTGCCACTAACCTAGAGGTGTAGGTATCTTTGATGAATATATATACTCCCCCTCCTTTTGTGCTTCGGTCCGAGTTTTGGGGCCGAAACGCATGGTATGAGTTATAACCTGGTAGTGCTGGGGTGCTCTCAGGAGCCTTGAACCAGGTTTCTGTTACTGCACAGGCATCGATTTTCTCCATACTGAGGAGAGTCTCGAGTGCGTGCATCTTGAGGTTTAGACTTCTGGCATTGAGTAGCATTACCTTTAGTTTTTTATCTTTGGGTTGTCTATGGAGGTGGGTTTGTCCTTTGAGCCTTGCCTAAAAAAGGCACTATGGGGGTGGGAAGAGCCTTGGCCAGTATACAAAAGCCTGAGTGTGACAGGTGCAAGCCATCCCTAGCGAAGCAACGTGGCTTGTTCAGCATGTCATCCCAGGCTGACAGACACTGGATCCCCTTTGAATGACACCAATACTTTAGCCAATTGTTGAAACTGATCATTTTGTCAAAACATTCCACCCTTTCCATAGCAGAGGATGGTTTCGATCCATCAACCTCTGGGTTATGGGCCCAGCATGCTTCCGCAGTGCCACTCTGCTGGATTTGATATATTTCTATTGTTATAGCTTTTTCAGGGTACTTTCTGTTTACAGATAGAAAATATTTGAGCGTAGTTTGCACTTTTTTGTGTGGAAATGTGTGCAATTTAATGCTGTTTTCAAGAAGTTAGGATATACTGTTTGGGTAATTTTTCCTGTTAGTTCTTGCAAGTCAATGTGCATGTGGTAAAAGTCTACCTTTTGAGGGGGAATGTTACTAGTAATGTAGTGCATTTATTATTCTAGTAGGTACATGTTGCCAAGTTGCCAAAGCAGTTTCAAGATCATTTTCATTTATCGTTGTGAATGTGTGCATTTTATTTTTTTGCTGTCTTTAATAAGGTTAAAATGTCCTGCTTTGCTTGTAATGTGAATATGGGTGTGCTGCTTTTACTTGGGCCTGTTTATTGCATCATTGTGCTGGGTAAATTATTGTTAAAAGTTTAATTTTATTTCTCTTAATTGCTATGTTTTGAGGTAAAAGGGGTCCATGGGGTCTGCCGTACATTATAGTTTATTTTAGCTGCTCTTGCAAGAAGTACTTTTAAAAGGTAAAATGTTTAAATATTTTTTTTTCCTTTTTTTTTTTGTGGATGCATGTTCAGAAGTTAATGCAGTGCATTTGGGATTGTGCTAAAACATGTCATCATTTTAGGATAGCTTGCTTTTATGAGTAGCAAAGTTTGTATTTTGTTTTTAGTAATGTCTTCAATAAATTTACAATGTACTGCTTTTATTATAATCTGATTACACCCAGTGCTGCTGTTGGGCCTATTCATTAATAGATCATTGTACTATGTAAATTAGTGCTATACGTTTATTTCTTTTCTTAACTGCTGTGGTCAAAAGGTAAATCGGGTCTATGGTATTCGATGTACATTCTCATTCATTTTAGAGTGGCTTTTTGGTACAGTGAAAATGTGTTTATTTTCTTGAGGGGTGGAGGGCATGTTCAGTGGGAAAAATGCATTTAGTTTTCTACAAGCTGTGTTAATGTCAAGGTTTTCAATGGCCAAAATGCCCCCTACATTACCTCATTTACTATTTTACCTTTTTCAAATGGTTTGTAATGTTAATTCTCTTCTGCTCCATTCCTCAGGTCTTTCATATGCCAGTGTTTTTCTAGCCAGTTCTTTCATGTGCCAGTGTTTCTCTAGCCAGTTCTTTCAAGTGCCAGTGTTTTTCTAGTGAGTTCTTTCAAGTGTCAGTGTCTGTATTCATCCATCTAAAACCCCTTTTTCTCATTTTTGCACATGGGGTCATCGGGGGTGTCATTTAACAGTGGCAATCATCTAGAGCCAAGGCCAGTTCATTCTCAGATCTTCAGTGAATCTATATCAAACAACATTAAACTGCTTCATGTTTCATATGCCAGTGTTTTTATAATTGTTATCAGGTGCCAGTCTTTTACAAACCAATGATTTCACATGCCAGTGTTTCTAGCCAGTTCATTCATGTGCCAGTGCTTCTAGCCAGTTCATTCATGTGCCAGTGCTTCTAGCCAGTTCATTCATGTGCCAGTGCTTCTAGCCAGTTCATTCATGTGCCAGTGTTTCTAGCCAGTTCATTCATGTGCCAGTGCTTCTAGCCAGTTCATTCATGTGCCAGTGCTTCTAGCCAGTTCATTCATGTGCCAGTGTTTCTAGCCAGTTCATTCATGTGCCAGTGCTTCTAGCCAGTTCATTCATGTGCCAGTGTTTCTAGCCAGTTCATTCATGTTCCAGTGCTTCTAGCCAGTTCATTCATGTTCCAGTGCTTCTAGCCAGTTCATTCATGTGCCAGTGTTTCTAGCTAGTTCATTCGTGCACCAATATGTTACTGCACCGACTAACACAGTTTTGCTAAATATGCTGCATATCAGGTAAGTACAGATTCAAGAATGAAGAGAGCAGCAGCTTCATCGCAGTCAACCAGCAACAAGACGATGTACAAGTGGCAGGATGTTTGGGAAATGGAATTTGACTGGATTGAGAGATGCAGTGATGTAAAAGCATTCTGCAGGTACTGCAATAAAGAATTTCTAGTGTCTCACGGTGGAAGAAACTATGTCGCACGACATGAGGCAAATGAACAACATAAGACTGATATTCTTCAAGCAAAATCTAGTCACCTGATGACAAAGTGGGCAAGGAACAGAAACCTTGAGTGACCAGAACGTAGGATCCTTGCAGCAGAAGTGAGGTGTTCCATGCTGTTAAGCACAATATTTCCTGTAACAGTTTGGACTGTGCAGTAAAGTTGGCCTGCCAGTTGTACAGTGACTTGGACATTGCAAAGAAATGATCTTGTGGAAGAACCAAGGCTGAAGCCATAGTTGAAAATGTTTTGGGACCACACTCATTGGAATGCCTCCTGCATGACCTACAAAAACCAGGCACTTCATTTGCAATTTCATCAGATGCTTCCAACAAGGGGAACATAAAATTATTTCCACTTGTTGTGAGGTATTTTTCTAAAGAAGAAGGGGTTGTGAATGGCTTTTTGGACTTCTATGAAGACCCTGATGAATTTGCACAGGCTATATCACAGCAAATTTTGAACATTATGGAAAGGCACTCCTTGCCCTGGAACAGCATTTCACCATATAGGGCTGATAATGCCAGTGTGAACTATGGGAAGAAATCTGGTATGTATACCAGACTAAAAGAAAAGTGCCCAACACTCCAGAAGGCTAACTGTGTTGCCCACATCATTCACAATGCAGCCAAAAAAAGCTGCAGCACAACTACCATATGATGTGAAAGTATTTGTAATAAAACATTTCAACTATTTCTCAGGTTCTGCTACAAGGACCAAAGACTTGAAAGACTTCTTTGAGTTTTGTGGCATGGAATTTGAGAGTCTGTTAAGGATGTGCCAACAAGGTGGCTGTCACTACTGCCAGCCATTGAAAGAATAGTGAAAAATCTCCCAGTGCTCCAGTCCTATTTCCTCTCCCAGGGAGAAGAGGTGACCCCCTGGCAGATATGGCAGTACTTTCCAGCTAATGAGCATGGTGAGAATGAATTGCCTACACTGCCCCAGTAGTATTTGTACTCTCTCAGTGTTGCTGTTGTGGATTTCAATGAACATATAAGTACATTAGAAAAATCAGCACTTACTGCCATAGAAACATTTTCTGTAATGGTCTTTCTGAAGCAAAAACTGCAGGCAAGAGCTGAAGGTGCTTTCTTTGGAGGGAAACTTAGGGCACTTATGAGCACATTAGACAGTACTTCTGCTAACAAACTAAAAAGAGACTTCACTGTGTTCTTGGAGACAGCAGTAAAGTACTTAGAACAGTGGTTTTATTATACTTAAAACAACTACTTGTTTACACTGTATAAATTATCTCTAACTGAGCCCTTTGCTTTCAGTGACATACTCAGTGTGACCACTGCTCTGAATCTGCAAGATGTAGATGAAGATCATCTTTTCAGGGACTACTTGGCAATTAGGCCCTTTCTCGAACAGTTATGTAACACAAGCTTGACCCCAGGAGAAAAGTGGCTGAAGCTTTTCAGAGAAGGGCCTGAGCTGACTGCACTAGATCTGGTAATTGCTATAGCAATAACCCACGCCTGGGTGTGGGTAATGCGGGATTTACCCACTCGGGCTTCGCCCTCGGGACCAAACAAAGCCAACCATGGGAAATCCTGCATTACCCAAACCCAGAAGTGGGTTATTGCTATTATACAATGGCATTATTTAAGAAAAGAAATAATTACTTTTCTTAAATAATGGCATTGTATAATGCCTCCTTACTGCCCTTCCGCAGCTGTCTGGTATCCGCAGCAGTTCTGATGTACTGCATGTCACAGTACATCAGAGTGGGCAAAAGCAATGGAGAAAGCAAGATCTCCATTGCTTTTTACTGTTTTGCTATGTTAAATGGGTTTAACATGGCGAGACAGCTTAAAATAAGCAACGGAGATCTCCATTGCTTATTTTAAAAGTCTCGCTATGTTAAACCCATTTAACAAAAAAGCAATGGAGAAAGCAATATCTCCGTTGCTTTTTACCTAATCGCTATGTTAAAGGAGTTTAACATAGCGAGACAGCTTTAAAAAAAGCAACAGAGATCTCCGTTGCTTTTTTTAAACCTGTGCCGCTATGTTAAACTCTTTTAACATAGCGAGACAGTGTTTAAAAAAAAAAGACTTATACTAATGGAAAAAGTCCGGGCGACCGGACCTTTTTACATTAGTACAGGTCGATTTACAATGTGCACGCTGGCCAATCAACGTGCACGTTTTGGAATATTAATGGGGGGTCATGGTATAATAGGCTATTATCTATACCAACATCAAATGCATTTGCAGAAAGAGTTTTTTCTTTGGTGAAAAGTAAATGGACAGATGTGCAAAACTGATGTAGTGTGTACTTGTTAAAAGCTGAAGTAACGATGACTATAAATTACCAGATTAAATGTAATGACTTTCATTCAAATATTGTATCAAACCAGGCCCTTCTTCATGCCATAAAATCAAATTCAAAATACACTTCTAAAAAACGTGATTTAGTGTACTAGTGTGCAGTGTGCAGTATGTAGTACTGGTGTGCAGTATGTAGTTTTGTGTTTTTCTTTGCTTTAGCTTTAATTTACAATAAAAACAGTCTTAATTATACACATTTAGCTTGTGTGGGGTATGTAGATTTTTTAAATTGTTTTATTGTTTTTTAACTTTGATTAGTTAAGTATGTGTTTGAATAATATTTAAACCTAATCTATGCAGATGGTTTTTGTTCTGAAGAAGTCCCATGTAATTTTATGGGGGATGAAAGCACTTAACGTTTATTGTGGTTGTATCCAATAAAGAGAACTGTTTCCATCTGAGGTCCTGTTCTTGGTTGTAATTTGTTTCTTTGGAGTCTTATTGTGTGGTTCTGGTCCCCTAGTCATGATATAACGCTGTAGAACAGATAAAACAGTCAATTCATAGCGCATTGTGTTTTAGATCCATACAAGTATATCCTGTTTTGAGGGATATTTATTTCTCCAATAATCAATAAGGTTATGAACTGATAAGAAAATGTTTACCAACTTAGCAAGCCTAAAACAGGTGTATCACTTATAACATTATCATCAAATATATTTGGACCAGCATTATGTTAAACTCAAAAACATTAAGAGAATAATCTCACTGCAACTGAGATAAATCATATTAGCAATTCTGAAAATAAATATTTTTGAAGGAAGCCTACACAGGAACCAAGATAAGGTAAACTCCCTTCCCTGTGGTTTCAATAATAATAATATGATATGATATGATATGATATGATATGATATAATATAATATAATATAATATAATATAATATAATATATGTGCATTTTTATCTTTGTAAATATGTAACACAAAAAAGTATTCTTATGAAACAATGTTGCCAGTGCTCTATATTTGCTGTAATTTGAATTTACACAAGAAACCTGAACACATTTCTTGTATAGTGCATCAGTTTCAAACACTAATTACTTTTAATAGGTTATTAAATCATTTAGTCTTGACAGACTTACCTGAATAAATTTATAATATACAAACAAGACTAGCACCAGCAACTGGGATTAATGTTTCATTATAAACACAGCAAATATTAAGTAAAAATAAGAATAAACAAGAAAAAACACTGCCAGGGTAAAAACTTTAATAACAAATGTAACTGGTTAGCGCTTTCACAAGTCAACGGCTTGCGTATTCAGATCAAACATTTAAAAAGAACAAAGTACGCATGCTTTATAGATTTCAACTCTCGTAAAAAACATAGCATTACTTTACACAGTTACATAGTAACCAATCAAAGTACATCTTAAAGAGATATAAACATTTTTTAATTAAAACAATAAACCTTTAGGTCTCTATAAGATGATTATGCCAATAAAAATAATTTACTACAATGATTGTACAAAAATCTTTAAAAACTAAATGCTGTATAAAACTCCTTAAGTATTTGCATATAAGTAATACAATAAACTAATCTATGGAAATAGGGACTACATAATACAGAGTGCTTCTAACCTAATTTCATATCCAAATGCTGTCTAACATCTGTCATTTCAACTAATAACACCATTTATAATGTTATAAGGCGAATCTTTTATGCAAATGTCCTATTTGTTTTTCCAAAGATATAGATACATATATGAATATGCTCACCTGTAATGAAGCCTGCTCTACATAAACCCCTTCTACAATATATATCACAATTCTTTACCATGTCTTACTTGAGTGAATGAACTCAAAAAATACAGAAAAACAATATTGGAATAAGTCTTATGGATTTTCCACACCCCCACCCCCCAGTTGAGCACATCTATGCTATATTGTACATAGCATATGCCTGCTGGGGTCCCTATGTGTGAGTATGTGTTATGTGTGCAGCAATGTGCCTGCATGTTTGTAGGGGTATGTGTGATCTCAGGTTACTGTGTGTGTGTGTGTGTGTGTGTGTGTGTGTGTGTGTGTGTGTGTGTGTGTGTGTGTGTGTGTGTGTGTGTGTGTGTGTGTGTGTGTGTGTACATGAGAGAGAGAGAGAAAATATGTGCTTTTCTTTGAGTGTGTGCTTGCTGGAATGGTCGCAGTAGGGGCTTAAGTACAGGATAGGTTGAGTTAGGTGTGTGTGTGTGTGTGTGTGTGTGTGTGTGTGTGTGTGTGTGTGTGTGTGTGTGTGTGTGTGTGTGTGTGTGTGTGTGTGTGTGTGTCTATGGCTTCCATACCTCTCAATTCCCACAAAACTAACAAGCAAAGGTTGTAATATGGAGTGAAGCACTAAATACCAGGGACACTTTTAAAATATTACTCTAACATATAAAGTTAACAGAAAAATAATTTTTGCAGGAAGAAGCTGTAAATACACTATAATAGCTATGAAACCCTAATGTCTGGCATTATTTACTGACTGTATATGTCTGTGACAAGTGACACAGCAAATATCAGAGGCAAAATCATAGACATTCTTTACAATCAGGGACCTTTGAGAGGTATGGAGATGTGTCTGAGTGTGTGTATGTGTATTTGTGCATGCTTGAATGTGTGCATGTTTGTGGGGAATGAATGAGGGGTGCTTGTGCCAATGTACTAGTGATTAACACTGGTGGTAACACCACACAATTCTGAGACATGTAAATTAGCTGATAATGAGATATTTCTTATTGTGGCTAATCTGTCACAATTTTTGCAATCTTAAAACCTGGACCTTTTTGCCACAGTACTTTACACACGTGAGAGGGTTCTTTCTTAATCCTAGCTATAGCATTTGATTGAGCAATTAGGAAGGGAAGAATCCTGAAAGCTTTGCCTGTTATTTTAAATAAATTTGATTGCCAGTTAATTCAGTTTGGTATGTGAGGTCCATTTTGTTTGTTTTATTGTTTTGTCCTGTTTTTACCGTTGACCACATGCATACAGAGTCCTGTCTCATGTTGGGATCGTAATAGCATTTTAGGTTCAGTTTTTGCTTTCTTAATAGTCTAAAAGGAGCACGCTATGGTCAGGATTCATAAACAGGCACAGTTGCAAGTGCTAAGAATGCAGCAAAAAGTACCTTTAGAATGATAGTGGAAAACAGCAATTCAGAGAAATATAAGCTCCAATAAGGAAAGACTTCATTATTGGCTAATTTCCATGTCACTGAATAGTTCTATGATTACTAGAAGCACTAGCAGGTCATTTTCTGCTGCCCTTGTAATAATGTCAGTGCTAGTGTTGGATGCATCTTGTAAACACAGGTACCCTGTCATTCATTCCTGCAAACACTTCCACATGCACACATACACTCTCACACAAACACATGCACACATACATCATACCTATTACCACGTCACGAGTTAACAGAATGTCTCTGATGTTGCCTTTTATTTTTCATGATCCTCATAAATCTTGAATGATTCTAGTTAATCAATAATGACAGTCATTAGAGTTTCTTTCTTTTTACTGTTCAGAAAATACATCATAATACAGGACCTGATGCCCTAAAAACTCTAAGTAGATTAGAGCAATATTTAGAAAGTCTCTGTGGTGTCAAGTTGTGCCCACCTGCTTTGTCTGGAAGCCTTGAGCATGACCCCCATCCATCATGGATCATTACACTCACTCAGTACTGCCCAGAGATTGAGTTTTGTACTTATTTGTATTCCATGCGTTGTGCCCCAAAATCCATGTTCTGTTACCTTTGTAAGTTGATTGGGGTATTATTCAAGATTGTCCCTTGTGTTTAGTGTCCCCATAAGTCTTTTCTGCTGCACAACCTATTTTCTATTAACTTTTGAAGTGGTTTAGGGTTTTATTTAATGATCCCTGGTGTTTTCTGACCCACTCAATAGTATTTCAGGATTTGTTGGTTTGTTAGTCAAGGGGAGTTTGGGTATGGCAACCATACACCACCCCATCCACATGCTCACATCTGCGCACACACACACACACACACACACACACACACACACACACACACACACTGACCTTACACCACTCATGCTTTTACATATACTCACATATGCAGCCACAAACATACACACACACATGCATACCCCCAACACTACCTGTTTGATAATATCCTCAGCCTGTAATGTGATCTCTCTCATTGAAAGTAATGAATGACTGCGAACTTTGAGCTGAGTTACCTAACATATCTGGTGTTAAGTATTTATACAGCCAAGTGCTTTGTGAATTACTTGGCTGTGCAAAGCACTTAACACTGCTAATTCCAGGGGAAGAGCACATTGCTGACTACCATATGCCTCCCCCACAGGAATGCCTCATTAGTGTTTTCAGCAGACCAGAGTGTCAGCTCACAGTAGTGCTGCATCTCTTTGAGGTACGGCACTGTGCTAGGGCTGTCTCAGATTTAGAAACAGCTATCTCCAGTGGTAAAAAGAGCTTTCTGCTCTTGATAACATTTCTGAATCCCCTGAATCTTGATTTAATAGCACGAGAAGGTGTTTTTTCTCCATAATTTCTGAGAGTAAAGTCTGAAAATTTTGATATCACTGTTTGATTCACTGCTGTTTTCCTGATTTTAATAACATCATGTAGAGCACAATTTTTCTGCATTGCAGAGAGGAATTTTGTAAATACTGTTTGACTATTTCGGGTTCCTATTAGATGACCAAAGACGCATTCTTTTGAAGGCGTCTTGGTCGAACTTGAAAAGACGAAAAGGCAAAATGATGAAGTGGCATATAAGCAAATTCTTTCCCTGGGAAACAAATTGCTTGGCCGCGTCCATTACATTGTCATTTTCATCACTGTAGTGCGATCTTGGAGTTGGTATATTTAAGTAGGGGGACGAAGCCCCCCGCTTTATGTTATGTTTTAAGTGTTTTTTTTTTTGGAACAGTGATTTTTTTCACTTGGAAAAAAATCTCTGTTCTAAGCATTCAAGTTTGTAAGCTTTCACTTACATGGGGTCGATAAATCATTGTTCGCTTTTCTAAGCGTTCGATGATTTAATATAGACCCGATTATTTCTAGGTCTTGGAGGCCCAATTCTGTGAACGACTTCAGTAAGGAAAGAGAATGCAACCTCTGTAACACTTTGTTTCAATGAAGATGCAATTGCAACAACAAAAAAATGCACGAAAGATTATCAATGTCTCAGTATTCCAGTAACACAGTAAATCACTGATTTTTGCAGTTGGGACTAAAATTTGGCTGCTGCTAGACCTAAGTCTGCAGTTTTATGTTGCAATTTTTCTTAGTTTTTAACTTTGCTGTCTAAATCAACAAAGTATTGTTCATAGTCAGCCATTTATGGATTTATAACTTACAGCTGTTCAGAAAAGTCAGTCATAGTGTTTGTAAATTCTGAGATATCCAAAGCCAAATGCTGAAGAGTTGACCCAGCTTGGTTTAATATATCCATCTTGGGTAGAAGCTTATCTAGCCAGTGAAGTAAATGACTTGTTATTTGCATCAGTCTGAGCAGCTATAAAACAAAAGAAAGAGATGATAGTAACAATAACTGGTGTTTGCAATTAAATGTACAAAATATTTTGAAAGTCTCACCTGCAATTTTTGTGGCTTGTGCCTCAGATTGAGTTCATGGACTGAAATCTCCTCCTTGACAATCAAGACAACTGCCCTGGTTGCATCCATATCATACAAGACTAGTGTGATGCAGCCAGCCCAACTAGCTAGAATTTTGTAAATAATCCTATGTCATTTGTAAATATTAATATGATTCATAGGCTTGTCTTACAAATGTAAGTAAGCTGTATGTTATGTGTTGAGCTTCAAAAATGTAACCACAGTGCACCCTGCTGGAGAAGAGCAGAAATGTATATGGACTATATGCCTATGCAAATGTATGTTTTCATGGTAGAATTTGGAACATACAGAGTTAACATGCAAACTGAGAAAATAAGTAAAGAGTTTTATGATGTGCGATGAAGTTAGTTAATACAGCAAAGAGACAGAATGTCTGCAGCTAGAATTTCTTTCTATTGTCTGGAAACAGAAATAATTACAGGTTTCAAGGGTAAAAGTATTTAACTGGTTTTATGACTTCCAAGTCCAGGCAACTTCTGAGAAATAAGTATTTTTGACACAGAGGTGGCAAAGAATGATGTAACCTGAGATAACCCAGCAGAAATGTTTGATAGTAATTTAAGAACTATCTCAGAGAGTGGGTCTGTGCATTTTGTATTTGTCTTTGGACCTGTAAACATCTATTCAGCACTTGCATTTGCCTGGCTCTGTAAGTAAGACTTAGATCATAGTATATCTGTTAGAGATAGATAGGTATATAGTAAGATGAGTCTAGATGTTTTATGTATTTATGTGAGACTGTCCTGTAATGTTGTTTTAAATTATTTCCTGTGATTCTGAACTCTGTTGTCACTGTGTTGAGTTATTGAGTATTGTCTTGTGCTTTTATTATTTATTATTAAATATATTTAAACATTTTAATTATGGCTGGTTTGTTTAGAGATATTTAAGCTCTTAGAGGAATTGCATAGATATTTGAGGACACTGTACAAGCCACTCTTAAATAGCCTTAGTCTTGGACACACTTACCATTTGGATAATAGTACTATTGCACAGTAGAATTGGTCACCCTTTGGGAAGGGCATTATAGTAGATGGCCTTCCCTAGGACTGTCTGTCTGTTTATATATAAATCAAATTTCAAAGTGTGTGTGTGTGTGTGTGTGTGTGTGTGTGTGTGTGTGTGTGTGTGTAAGTGCAGCATCACATATTAATTGGTTGGCAGTGGTGGGATATCCACATCACATATTAATTGTTTGGCAGTGGTGGGATAGCCATATCACTTATTAATTGGTTGTTAGTGGTGAGATAGCCAAAGCACATATTAATTGGTTTGTAGTGATGTGCATACTGAATTCATGTAGCTTGTGTACAGTGATCATTGAAGATGTGTGTACTCTTAATCAGCCATGCAGTGAGCATTCCGAGTCAATATCACAATTGTTTTATTTATTTATTTATTTATTTATTTATTTTTGTTAGCTTAGTTAGTCAGAGAGAGCAGGCAAGCATGTCAGCAGAGGAGTATGGCAAGCAGACAAGGAGCCAGGTGGCTGAGATGTGCCAGGCTAAAGAAGTGGTGCATGCCAACCTAAGGCAGACATGATTGCAGCTTTAGTCACAGCTGCATCAGAGAATAGCAACCATGAGGATGATCAGACTGGCTGTGGAGATGTACAAATCTCAGAAAATGGACAGCTCAAAATTTCCACAGTGGACTTAAAAATCCATCTGGAGTTAAAGAGACTTGAGCTAGAAGCCAAGCATTTGGAAATAGAGGCAGCAGAGAGACTGAGGCATCTAGAGACTGAGGAAAATGAGAAACTGTTACATCTGGAAGCTGAGGAGAAGGGGAGGCAGATGCAACATGAAAACGAGATGCTGACTCTTCACAAGAGTCATGTAGGTAATGGGGAAGGGAGTAACCAAACCCCAAAAGCAACAAAGATCAGTAAATTTCTTCTCCAATTTACAGAGGGGGATAATTTTGATAGTTTCATTCATATGTTTGAGAGGGTGTGTAAACAGTATGATGTTGACCAAGGGCTCTGGGTACAGTTCCTGACCCCCCCCCTTACTCCATGGTAAAGCTGTAACTGTTCTTTCCAAACTGTCTGATAATGACTGCTTAAATTATAATGTTGTAAAGAATTGTTTACTAGAATTTTTTAAGTTAACACCTGAAGCTTTTAGGAAAACTTTTCATAAACATAGATGCAAGGCAGATGAATTTGTGTGTGAATATGTTGCTGAACTAAGCACGTATTTTCATAGGTGGGTGAGTGGATGTCAGGTCACCACTTTTGAAGGGCTGGCAGACATTTTGGTGAGGGAACAAGCCCTTAGCACTTGGCCTGAGGACATGAGAATATGGTTAGCTGATAGACAATGCCTTACTGTAGATGAGTTGGGGAAGAAGGGAAACCTATACCTAGCAAGCTGGACATCCCTGCACAGGAAAGAGACACCCAGTGCTGCTCATGGGTCTAAGGGAATCCATGGTGGGCAGCCCAGACTGCCCCAACAGAATCTGCCAGTAGCAGGGGAAGACACTAGTCCAGGTACACGTACAGGACCTAGGGTTAAATGTTTTAAATGCAACCTGTGGAACCATGTAGCATATAGATGTCCATGGAGGCAAGGTGGGGAGAAAAAGGTGGGAGAGCCAGTAAGTGAGAATGACAAAATTCCAACAGTAGGTTGTCTTGAGACAACTAGGGTACCAAACTACCACCCTGCATATGTCCTGCTAGGGAATGATTTTGGTAATACAGTACTATGCGTTCATGCAGTTACATGCAGTCAAGCTTGGAGGCAAGCATGTGGGACTGGTAGCCTGGGGGAGACCTAGATAGACTGCACATTTTCAGCCAGGACTGTTGAGGTAGTTACTTCAGGAAGGGAGCTACCCTGTAGCAGTGAGACTGAAGGTGAGTCACAACTGCTTGTGGGTATTGAAGTTCCCTTCAACACAGTGACTACAAGGGCAGAGGTGAGCAGTAGTACCCAGGCTGACAGTGAGGCACTGCTGTCAGAGCATACCAGACTTTGTGTGGAAGGGGAGCTGGGAAGAGTTACAAAGAGAGAGTTGAGGCAGGCTCAGCTCTCAGACCCTACATGACAAGGCCTGAGAGAGGTAGCTAGTGAGGCACCTGATTCTCAAGGGAAGGGGGATTCTGTATACTGGGACAAAGGGTTACTGTACAGAGAGTGGATCCCTGAGGGAGGGCTAGAGTGTGAGAGAATACAGCAGTTGGTAGTGCTTAGAGCCTATGTCTGCCACTTCTAGCCATAGCCCATGACATTTCCTTTGCATGTCATATGGGCATAAAACATACAAAGAGACTATTATGCAGAACTTCTATTGGTCTGTGATTTCCAGAGATGTAACAGGGTACTGCAGGACCTGTGAGCAGTGCCAAAAGGTAGGCAAGGCAGGAGACAAGTTGAAAACTCATTTGATGCCTTTGCCTGTGATTGAGGAGCCATTTCAGAGGGAAGCTATGGATATTGTGGGGCCTCTGAGTACCCCAAGTTCCACAGGGAAAAAGTATATCCTAGTGGTAGCAGATTATGCTACCAGATACACTGAGGCAGTGTCTCTGTCCACCATTGAGGGAGAAAAGGTGGCAAATGCTTTGTTAGAGATTTTCAGCAGGGTAGGTTTCCCAAAAGAAATACTGCCAATTTTGTGTCAGACTTTCTGGTTTGTCTGTGGAAGTACTGTGGGGTGAAGCACCTAAAGACCACCCCCTACCATCTCCAGACTAATGGTCTTGTTGAGAGGTTAAACTCTACACTCAAGACAATGCTACAGGCATTTGCAGACCACTTTAAGAGGGATTGGGACAAATATTTACCCCATCTGTTGTTTGCTTATAGAGAGGTTCCCGGGGAATTCACAGGTTTTTCACTCTTTGAGTTGTTGTATGGGCATAGGGTGAGGGAACCTCTAGATTTGTTTCCAGATGAGTGGGGGGGTGAGTGTGAATCCCATAAGGAGTCTGTTGTGGCATATGTCCTAACCCTCAGGACAAGGCTCAGAGAACACATGGTCTTGTTCCTTGAGAACCTGGCAGAAGCCAGACAGCAGAAAAGGTCTGGTATGACAGGAATGCTCGAGCAAGAGATTATGCTGTAGGGCAGCAGGTAATGGTTCTCATTCATGTCAGACACAACAAGCTGCAGGCAGCTTGGGAGGGACCCTACAAAGTGATAAGGAAGGTCAGTGATGTTAACTACATGGTAGAACTGCTAGGCAGGAGGCATGGGCACAAATTGTACCATGTTAACATGATGAAACCTTACCATGATATGGAAGCCCTTGTGCTGAGTATTTGCAGTGGATTGCAGGAAGAGTCTGAGGGGGATCTGGTGACTGATCCCCTCAGTGAAGCTTGGACTGACATCTCAGTGGGAGGGGTAGCAATGTCCCAGCATCTATCGCCTACCCAGGTTTGAGAAATCTGTACAGTGTTACATGTGTTTGGGGACATGTTCACTGGGAAACCATGGTGCACCCACCTGGTGCAACACCATGTGGATACAGGACACCAAAGGCCTATTAGGCAGGTCCCTTATATGCCTGAGAGAGTCAACAGACTCTGAGGGAGGAGATACAGGAAATGCTGTAACTAGGGGTAATCCAGGAGTCCAGCAGTCCTTGGGCCTCCCCAGTGTTGCTAGTAGCAAAGAAGGATGGCAGCACCAGGTTCTGTGTAGACTACAGGAAATAAAATAGTCACACACAGTCAGAGGCTTACCCCATGCCTAGGACAGATGAAGCCCTAGAGCAGCTGGGTGGGGCTAAGTATCTTACTAACATTGATCTTACCAGGGGTTACTGGCAGGTGCCCTTGACTCCCAGTGCTAGAGAGAGGTCAGCTTTTGTGACTCTTTTTGGCTTGTATGAGTTCACAAAGATGCCCTTTGGGAAGAAAAATGCCCCAGTGACTTTCCAGAGGCTGGTAGATCATATCCTAGCAGGAGAAGGAAATTTTGCCCTTGCTTGCCAAGATGATATTGCCATCTACAGCCATTCTTGTCAAGAGCACCTTCAGCATGTCAGGGAACTACAGAGGGCAGAGTTGACCATTAAGCCCAGCAAATGGTAGGTGGGTATGGCAGAGGTCTCCTACCTGGGACATAGAGTGGGGAGTGGTAAAATCAGGCCAGAACTGGCCAAAGTGGAAGAAATTCAGGCATGGCCTGCACCTGTTACCAAAAAGCAGGTGACAGCACTTTAGGGACAGCAGGGTACTACAGAAAGTTTGTCCACAGTTATAGTACCATAACTGCTTCCCTCGCAGACCTGACAAGGAAAAAAGGCCAGATAAGGTAGTGTGGACCCCAGCATGTGAGCAGGCATTCCAGAAGCTTAAAGAAGCTTTGGGAGGACTCCCCATGTTAGCCAGTCCAGATTACAGCAAATAATTTGTTGTGCAGGCAGATGCTTCAAACCATGGTGTGGGAGCTGTACTTAGCCAGATTTCTTCAGAGGGAGAAGACCAACCAGTGGTTTATCTCAGTTGTAGGCTCCAACCCAGGGAGAAATGCTATACAGCTGTAGAAAAGGAATGTCTAGCCATAGTGTGGGCACAGCAGAAACTCCAGCCTTATCTGTATGGAAAGAAATTCACTGTAGTTACAGACCACAATCCCTTAACATGGCCACATTCAGCCAGCCAACAAAACGCCAAGTTACTAAGGTGGAGTCTAGGATTGCAAGCATATGATATGACAGTGCAGCACCACAGTGGGGTTAGCAATGCCAGCACAGATGGGCTGTCAAGACAGGGAATGGGGTAAGGTATTACCATATAGGCTCAACCCTCTCAAGCAACATTTCTCAAGGGGCACTTGAAAAACTAGCTTGACTTCTTGTGGGGGGGGGGTTGTGAGGCTGCCAGCCCAGCTAACTAAAAGTTTGTAAATAATCCTATGTCATTTCTAAATATTAATATGATCCATAGGCTTGTCTTACAAATGTAAGTAAACTGTATGTTATGTGCTGAGCTTCAAAAATGTAACCACAGTGCACCCTGCTGGAGAAGAGCAGAAATGTATATGGACTATATGCCTATGCAAATGTATGTTTTTATGGTAGAAGTTGGAACATACAGATTCAACTTGCAAACTCTGAGAATAAGTAAAGAGTTTTACGATGTGCTATAAAGTTAGTTACTACAGCAAAGAGACATAATGTCTGCAGCTAGAAATTCTTTCTATTGTCTGGAAACAGAACTAATTACAAGTTTCAAGGGCAAAAGTATTTAACTGGTTTTACAACTTCCAGTTCCAGGCAACTTCTGAGAAATAAGTATTTTTGACACAGAGGTGACAAAGAATAATGTAATCTGAGATAACCCAGCAGAAATGTTTGATAGTAATTTAAGAACTATCTCTGTGCATTTTGTATTTGTCTTTCGACCTATAAACATCCATTCAGCACTTGCATTTGCCTGGCTCTGTAAGTAAAATTTAGATCATAGTATTTCTCTTAGAGATATATAGGAATATAGTAAGATCAGCCTAGATGTTTTCTGTATTTATGTGAGACTGTTCTGCAATGTTGTTTTAAAATATTTCCTGTGATTCTGAACTCTGTCACTGTGTTGAGCTATTGAGTATTGTCTTGTGCTTTTATTATGTATTATTAAATATAATTAAACCTTTTAATTGTGGCTGGTTTGTTTAGAGATATTTAAGCTCTTAGAGTGCTTGCATATGTATTTGAGGACACTGCACAGGCCACTCTTAAATAGCCTTAGTCTTGGACACACTTACCATTTGGATAATAATAACATTGCACAGTAGAATAGGTCACCCTTTGAGAAGGGCCGTATAGTAGCTGATAAAGAGCTGGTTAGTGGCAGTAATTACTACCTTATAGTCTGGGCAGAAGGGGGCGTAGCTAGTGAACCTGTGCCAGCCTTCCCTAGGAGTGTTTGTGTGTTTGTATATAAATCAAATCTCAAAGTGTATGTATGTGTGTCAGCTATTTGGGCATGAAGTACTGGTTAGACAGAGAGGCTGCAGGAGGTTTTGGCTTGACCACTCGGCTGAGATCTTAACCCTATAGCTGTGCCAGTGAGGAGTGTTACTGGGAGAGTGGGATAAACTAGCCCCAGACTGACTGTGATCTCTGTGTGTTATTAAGGGAAATTGTCCTTTACTGTGTGTGTGTACTTGTCATCCTCCCAATGTGTATTTCCCTCTCTGGTGTTAGCGGTGAAGTTGATTACTGGGCCAATACATAGGCATCACAGCTAGCATGTTAAGAAATGACTCAGTACTCTACTGTGGTATTGGTAGTGAAGTCTTATCTGGGGAATGTCGAGGTAATCCATATTTTAAGTTTTCCCCAGATATGCCATCTATTTGCCATTTTGCTCATTTGGGTATTCTGTTAATTGTCTCTAAAATTTAGCCAGTGTCTCCCCTCCAACATTAACTCATATTATCTGCAGCAAAAAAGTGACAATAATTTCCACACTGCAGTAGATCAAGCCAACCCAGCTGCACATAAGAAAGGAGAATGATATATGAATCTGCTAACATTAAAATCATAGTAAATTCAGGGAATTTTTCCATCTGCAAAAGGCTTGAGGAAACTAATAAAGAATTTTCCCCAAATTTCTAGTAAACCATTTGGCATCCTCTAAATATTGTAGTTTTATTTGTTTTAGCTGCTGCTGGTGGAAAATATTTAAAGTAATTTGTAGAATTTGATGCTTTGTTGAATTTCTGTGTCTCCAGCACACACATGGATGATACAGGTAACGCTTCAGTTCTTTCTGGTGGTTTTAACTTCTCAGCAGGTGGATCTTAATGGCTGATAGCTTCACTCCCTTTTTCATTAGTTTGTTGCTTATTCTTTAATAAATTTAATGAGAGTGATATTGCCTGGTATAAGTAACTTTAATTCCAGCAGTGAAGCAAATGTTTACTTGCTTTTCTTACTTTCTTATCTGCAAATGAAAGGGGCGGTCCTATATAAAGCCTAGCACATCTTTAAGGCACTCCTCAGAACCCTTCTGTTACTCAACACAACGTGCATGCTTATATTATTCCCTTTGGCAGATTTCTCATTTAACAACTATTTTACTATTCATATCTGTTCTCACTTGTTAAAAGGTGAAGTAGCAAAGCAAGACTGAACTTATATTTTAGATTTATCAGTGTTACAGACAGGAAATAATAAAAAAGATTTATAAAATTTGACATTTAAAAATGTCAAAAAGCACCTGGAGTGCATGAAACCAAAATACTGTAGCAATTTGTTGGTTAACGTCTTTATGCTAAATACTTGATTGGTTTGACAGAAGCCTTATACAGAAGCATTATTTTAGACTATTATTTTATATATATGTTGAGTGCAGCATTACACTTGTTAATACTGCGTCTTTAAAGTGCTTAATCCTCTGGTTCATTTCCTGCTTGGACTGCCTTCTGTGCTGAACATGCATGTGCTACCAGTCTCAATGCAGATTTTGCTTGGATCTCTTGATTTATGTGATGCCTAAAGACATACTGCTAGATGAATTGTTGATTTATTAAATTATCCAAAATGTGTGCGTGTCTGTGTGTTTATGTGTGTGTGTGTGTGTGTGTGTGTGTGTGTGTTTATGTATATGTACATGTATATATATATATATATATATATATATATATATATATATATATATATATATATACATGTGGGTCTCCTTTGTTTCATTGAATTAACACTTACCCAAACATCAAAAACTTGAGATGACTCCACCAAAAACTTAAACCAAAACAATGAATCACCGATATTTTTTACAGGGAAACTAAGCACCTGGCCACCAGGGTGAACTTTGATGAGTCTCCCCATAGCTCTGTCTTCTGTATTCATGTAACAGGAACCCTAGGTGGGTATGTCTGAATATGAGATACTGCATGCATTACTTGTCACATTCAGGGTCATAGAACTTGAAAGCATAGTTTTTTGTAAACACATTGAGACTGCGGTCCAAAGGCTGTCTGACAAAGGTATGTTTAACATTACCTTTCTGTAGCACTTTGTTATTTAGGAATAGATTCATTGAGCCCTGGGTGTTAGGTGAAGGGCTCATCCTTAGACTGAATCATTTTCTGGTGTTTTCCAAGGTGCCATGTTATCAGGGTCTTTCACCATAGAGTTCCGCCATCTTAAATCAGTGAACCATTTGGCTTGATGATGATGCATATATATATTAACACACTTATAAAGAAGAAATACTTTCTACATATGTATAAATTCAAATTCCAGGCATGTTTAAACATATGATGAATAACAATACATTACAGTTTAGATTAACCACTCTCAGTTTTAATGTGCCATAAAGCACATTTACCAGTTCAAACCTGGGGGAATATCTTCCAGTAATTGCAATTGCCATAATAGTTCTTTGCATTCAGTGAGTTCTTTCCAACAACTGCCTCTTGGAACCAAGAATTATTTTAGTGTGTTGTTAAAGAGCAATTACATCCCCACCCACTTCTATGGCACAGCACTTCTGCTTGTGTCACCATCCCCCAGACCCAGGATGCCACCCAGGGACTGGAAGACTCTGAAACATCTGCGCAGGGTGTGGTTTATCTCCAGTGGCAGAGTACCCTTAGTTTCTGCCAGCTCTGTGAGTGAGATGATGACTTCTATGGTCAGTATGTCAGTGACCAAACAAAACATGGGTATTCTCTCTATGCTTGCTACTCAGCATTTGTGCTGGGCCATAATATAGGGGCAGGTAGAGACCAACACAGCCATAGCTGAGTTGATCAGGGAAATAAATGGGCTGTGCAAAGACTTAGACCAGTGTGTGGGCCAGATGTGCAAAAGTATAGAAGTGGCATAGGGACTCTGTAAACAGCAAGTACCCCTACCCCTATGCGACCACCCATCAAGGACACTAAACTTCCCATGGCTGGTCTGTCAACATTTCTGATGAGTAAGCCCACCATGGGTAGAGGAGGACACATTCTGCAACCCATTGCACCACAAACTCCAACACTACCATTCAAAACTGAGGGCACTGCAGGGCAATATGGACTTACACAAAGACCATGCATACGATTACCTACCATTCATGCTAAGAAACACTATTCCCTCTGTGTGTGGTGTAGAACATGTCTGTGACATTTCCAGGAGATGGGTCCTATGAATGGAAACATGCAGAGTCAGCACATACATCTCGGGTATCTTCAGCCCATCCACCAGACTGTGACACAGTGCTGCTTCACCTGCTGGAGCTGTGTTTCTGCACACAATCATCTGCACTGTCCACCACTGCCCAGAAGTATCAAGACAATGGGGACACCACCCCTGTATATCCAGTCTCCTTAACTTCCCATAATCATCCATCCATAGGATACACACAAACACACACACGCATACACACACACACCAAGGCGATTTCTGCTTAATATACAAGGCTATGTCAAACCCAGAGCTGTTGGACATGCTACACTTAAAGAAATCCCAATCCCTCAGAGCTACACGCTCCAGGGATCTAAACCTTGTCATCACAATAAAAAAACATGCTGGAGGGATAGGTTCCTGACCCAGAGACTTCCCAGACTCTGGAATAGACTGCCCATACATGTCAAGCAGAGCACCTCTTTGGCCCTCTTCAAAAGAAACCTTGATGATTGGATTTGAGAAAGGAAATTCACCCCAGGGATCACATCAGACGCCCTGCTAGACAGGGGTCCAGGGAAGTAAGTAGTGTGGGAAAAAATAGCCAGGGAATTCTTATGGCTAGGCTTGTATAGGCCCTAGGGCAGATAGCCTAGTACCAACCTATGAACCTATGAACACACACACACACACACACACACACACACACACACACACACACACACACACAGCATCTATCTTTACTACCACTGCCAACACACACACACACACACACACACACACACACACACACACACACACACACACACACACACACACACACACACACACACACACACACACAGATACACAAACACAGCATTTACCTTTATTACCACTGCCAACACACACACACACACACACACACACACACACACACACACACACACACACACACACACACACACACACACACACACACACACACACACACACACACACACACACACTGCCCATTGTTGAAACTTCTCACTATGATCCTTCCCATCTTGCATATGATGACAACTGCCCTGACATCAGTAGTCTGTTATGAGAGTAGCTTGTATGTGAGCTGCCTATGCATGGTACAGCACAGGCTGGGGAAATTTTTGCTTGTAATATTTCTACTGTTTTGTGTAATGCTTACACTGGCCCATAGTAAAGACCCAAAAGTTACCTCTTAGTCAGTGCCGCAGTGTACTTTGCCCACCTCTATCTCATGTAGTCACCCTCTTTAGTCATTTCCTTCACAGGCTCCTCATCAGTAACCTTCTTCTCCACTAACTCTTGGACTTCCTCTTCCAGAATGTCTCTGCTCCACTGTCACTGTTTGCAAATCAACACATTGTGTAGCTAAAATTTTACTGCATATTCCAAGGTCATACTGGAGAGCACCACCACAGTCATCTAAATAGTGGACATGGACCTTTAGCAGTCCAAACATATGCATAACAATAAATCATTCTGTGAGGAAGTATTACTGTATGCATTCTTTGCCATGGTCTGGTGGTTTCTAACTGGTGCCATTAGCCATAGTTCCAGGGCATATTCAGCATCACCAATAAGATGACCCTGTCAAAAAACATCCAACATAAGCCACTGGTATAAGTTGCATTCTGGTCAGATGTTGGAATCATGGGTTCTGCCTGAATGGGCTGCTGACATATTATGCATCTGGAAGTTGGCACAGAGGTTTAAGGATGTGAATTGCAGTTCCTCTATTACAGGGTTTGATTCTTCTCAATTCTCATTTACCTACCATGTGACTTTGAGTAAATCACTTAACCAGACATTGCTTTCAGATTGTTTCTGAAAGGGGAACTGTGGTTCCAGTGAACCTACTACATCAACAAATTGATGTTATTAGGGCACAACAAGATTTAACTGGTTGTGTGGCTTGGCGTGCCGATGCACTGTTGTTCAGGTGAGATGGTACTGGGTTTGTTCAAGTATAGCACCCTTTGCTTTGCAGACCATACTGCCTGGCAGTTGATGCTCTCCCATATGATGCAGCATGGCATCAAGGAGCATCCTTCAGGCAGATACTGTGGTCATTGAAATGTCCCCATAGCTAATATTATCAAAGCAACCCACACCTTAGTGTTCATAGGTCCAGTTCTCTGTGCACCCATGAGCCTGCATATGAGAATGACACATCTAAACTAGTTTTTGCTTGAAGCTGCTTTTATCCATACAGCAGTGGTCCATTGTTTTTGTGGCATGGTTTGTTAAGCATGTTTAAATCACTCTGAGACAACTCACACCTCCATGAATTCTGTCAGCAACAATACCCTTTTACATTCACATTTCTTAATGCAATGGATGCCCTATATATGTTTTTGTGTTTTCTGTCCTTTAACTCCAGGATTTTACAACAGTCAACAACTTTGGGTAGGTCTTTCTGCATGACATATCACTCCATCATATTGTTTCTTCTTATTGCATATGCCATTGTCTTTATTTTTATAATGTTGCTCATTTCCATTTACTCATACCACCAATTGCATATTTGCTATGGCCACTCTTCCCACAAAATTGGCTACCACAACACAAAGGCTGTTTCTGAATTCCAGCCTTTATTTTGGGAGATACACCAGTCTATGTTGCAGTTGAACCCCCCCCCCCCCCACTAGCTTTAAACCATTGGTTTCATTCTCATTGGATAGCCTATAGGCCTTTGCTATTCTTTTCACATTGTGGTGGGTCAAGCCAAACTAATGAAATACTTTAAACAGCTGTAGCCCATTTAATACATTTCTTGCACTCTCCAGTCTATTTCTAGCATTCCTCAGTCTGTCATTTGGCAGCTTGTGTAAATTTAAAATGTTCAGCCTCATACGATCACCTCATATTGTAATTGTTTCCCCAGATTTTGGGGATAATATTATAGGTTTGTTTACCCACTTTTTGAATCCTCTGTTATCCATTTTTAAGCCATGTCTTTATGACTTGCTCTACAACATTTCTCTGTGCCCCTTGCATTTCGTAAGATGCCAAGTTAACTTTTCTTCTGAAATGCTTTGAATACATTGATGAATCAGGTTTGTTCTTCTAAGCAGCTCTGAAAAAAATTCCATGCTCCTTAATATGAACTCTTTCATTTTTTGCTTCTGTGGTTAGAGTATCATTTTATTTATTTTTATTTATTTTATATTTGTTGACCGGGCTAGTCTAGCTGGATACATATCCATTTTCAGTAGAGGCCCGGGGAGAAAAGTTCCAAGTATGAGAAGATTACTACATACAATAGTTAAAAAACAAGCTTAAGATACATTATAAGCAAAAATTGTTTGTAAAGAGAGTACAAGTTATTAGTGGGATAATGTAACAAAGTCTTGGTATAGGTTAAAGCAACAATAAGCCATGAATTATCTGGTACAATCACCACAAGTTTATACAATATCTGAAAAACAATTTAATAATCACTTAGTCAAGGAGGGAGAAAGAGAGTAGGCTGGAATAAATAGTGTTAAAGAGTTAGCTTATATCATCTACCTGAACTGTAGGTATAGAAGTCAGTTTTCTTTTTGACTAGAGTTACATTGCTGTTAAACTAGCTCCATAGGGTTGTACTTACTTCCATAGTTTCAGAACACTGATAAGGTATATCTGTTCTTTTATCAGTCTTCCTAACTCTGTGGTTTACCTAATCTAATTTTTCTATTATTTCATATGAAGCTTCTAATTTAGCTAAAAATGCATTATTTGCTAAGTGGACCAATTCTGACACCCAGTCCTCAGTTTTAAGATTCCAGGACATTGCATTTTTATTAAACAACCCTTGTGTGGGATGAGCTCTTTCCAAGTGTCCCTGGACTGTGGCAATCATCACTTTCAGACTATTTTGTACATAGGCAGTGTTCTGTGACACTTTGAATTAGGTTTTTCTCTTCTACCCAACTTTTCCTTGCAATATCTCACAGTCCCTGAGGGTGCCTGCCATATAATAACTCAAAAGGACTGAACCCTGTTGAGGCTTGTGACACTTCTCTATTAAAATTTTTTAGCATGCACTTTAAAATAAAATTGATTGCAATGCTCCACTAATTTAATCAGGTAAAGATGGTGCACTAAGATTTCTAACTGCCGGACCTAACATTATTAATATAGTTTGCACATTATTCTGGGCATGTAGAGACCTCTCTACACTGAATATTTCCTTAGGTATCCTTACTCTGGAAAATAATGACTGGCTCCCTAGCTATAGATTTAGCATTAGTCTTATACAGTGAGGTAGCTTCAGGGCACCTATTTGCATAGTCCAAAATAACTAAAATATATTAAAATTCATTGATGGAGTTTACCAATGGCCAGATAATATCCATAGTAATATACTCAAATGGTACCTCTGTGATATGGAGAATATTTAAAACCTTGGTATAACTTAGTGTTCTGGCATTCATGGTATCTAGCACCAAAATCCTCCACTTCTTTAATTATTTTTGGCAAGTAAGTTCTTGCTAGGATCATTTCTTTAGTATTATCCATTTGTAGGTGGCCCCTTAGTTCATGACTATGTTCTGATTTTATCACTATATTTCTGAAAGGCTTTTGTTGCAACATTTAGCATAATAATTCCTCTCTATTCTTATTTATTCTGTACAAGTCATTTTTTAATTCAAAGTATGGATAAAAACTCAAACTATCTTGTTCAATGACTTCCCATACAGCTCTAGCTACAGTTTCTATGCACTGTTTAATGTGTCATCTTCCCACTGTGCTTTTTTTCAAAATGTATGTGACTTACCTGAAAAGTTAAACAGCTGTGGATATTTGTCAAGGACAGCCTGTCATGAGGTAGAAGATACTTCTTCCTCTGCTACATTGTATTTAGGTATCAGTATCTAACTCTTCTGCCTGAAGAAAAAGAAATTAATATACCAGTATTCTTTAGTATTAGTAGATATCTGTGCCATATTTAATTGTTTTTGTTTACTTTCTCTATGAATCCAATGGCAAGAACGTTCTTCCTTTTACTTAAAGCTTCTGCATTTTAGTTCAACAGGAATATTATTAGGGCTCTGTTCAAGGTTGTCTTTTGACTTCATATACACCACCATTTCTATTTTCCCTCTCTTACTATCGTGCTGTCTCCTTTTTGCTGATTTAATTTTATCTTTCTTTCTTTACTTCTTTGGGTTGCTTTCCTTCTGACAAGGGTACTCAGAACACAATTTATTTTCAATTTTAGTTTTTCCTTACTTATAAATACCTCTTGCCTAGAGTTTTCCCTAATTTGATTTGTTTGTGTTACACAGAAAAAAAAATTACATTTAAATGTCTGCCCAGTTGCCATTTCTTCTTCTTTCCTTACACTGCTGAATTCATTCTTACTGGTTTTCTTAACTCCTCAGTACTTACCTGCTATTTAGAATTTTCCTTTTCTGGGGCTTTTAGTTGTAGACTAGCAGAAAGTTTAGAATTATTTTTGAGTTATGCACTTTTCAGACTTCCTAACTTCATTCCCTCAGAATACACATTACAGCAAGTGAATCCTTCTCTTTTGTGCTGCCTGTCACTTCTACTGTCAGTTTCTCAACACTTTCAGGTTAAGATGCTTCACTGAATAAGTCCTTCCATTCTAGTTGTTTTACTGGTACTACTTTTGCAGGCTGCTGTGTCATAAGCATATGCTGACATAGCTCTTTAAATGATATAGGAGTTTCTTCCCTCTGTATCCTTAGCCAATGTTTTGTACTTTTAGGAATTAATAACACTACAGCTTGATCTTTGTTGGATTCATAGACTGTAATGAATGTGTCTGATGGATGTCCCCTCCTTTTTCCCAAGTTAGGTAATGTTATATCCATAGGCTTATTGACTTGGTGGCTTCCCAAGGTTTATCAAAGGGAGTACCTTCTTCCCATTCATTACACAAACCCTTAAAGTGGGTCATGTGTTGAATTGTGTACTCCAGCATCAGAATGAAATATATTCCAAACACATTCCATACTTCTAACTGAGGAACATTATATAGATTCTCATCCCCATGAATACAAGCAATTTCAAGAGTTGTGCTAGTAAATATTTTTCTTTTACATGCATATTGGTCCTTTATATACATGACTTTGTTGCATGAATCAAACAGTCCTTGCAGCTCTCTGCCATGAGTTAAGACATTGCACTTAATTAACTTTGCAGCCGCAGTGTAACAAATCCACACTCAGCTCTTCTGGCAGATAATGTATTACATTCCATAGGCATAACATCATTATTAGCATGCAGAAGTTATAGTTTTCACAGGTATATGTGTTAATAGTACTAATACAAAATCTGGTTATGTGACCTCCTTTTTCCACATTTAAAATTGAATGCATCCACAACTAATACCTTTCGTTTGCTAACATTTGACATAGGTTTTACTGCAGGTCTAGACTATTCAGTTCTATATACTGTTTCATGGTTTAAAACTCTTTCTGCTTATATAACAAAAGTTCTAGCATCCTAAGAGCAAATTTGAAATATTCACTTTCTTAAAGTAGTAGGTAAATAGCTCTTAAATTTGTCAATTGCTAATATTTATTTATTTATTTATTTAATTTGTGTTTTTTACTGGGAAAGTCTGACTAGGCA
Source organism: Protopterus annectens (assembly GCF_019279795.1). Classification (NCBI taxonomy): domain Eukaryota; kingdom Metazoa; phylum Chordata; order Ceratodontiformes; family Protopteridae; genus Protopterus; species Protopterus annectens. The sequence continues at coordinate 1,354,318,094 of NC_056743.1, read as the reverse complement.
AATTAAACCATTTTTAGGGTAGGTCCATGGAGAATAACTCAAAAAAATTATATATACATTAACAGTGAAAAACTAATCAAGCAAAATTACAATAGAATTCAGGAATAGTGTATATAACTGCAAGCAACATTCAGAAAATACATGAAGTGCCAAAGCAAACAGCAAGTTCAGAACATACTATTCAGAACATCTTTACAAGCAGAGTCTCATTAATCATTTGTGGAAAACGATTACTCATAAAAAGACTGATGATGTGCATATTTGCACAGTGAGTGATAATACGACATTGCATGAAGTACAATGTTATGATGAGTTACTGCAGAATGCATTCCGTAATGATTTGGCAGAAACAGCAGCTTGAAGGACAAATAACAACTGAATCTGAGACATTTTAAGAACAGAAGACTGTGAGCTTCTATAAATTAATTATTAGTGGTAAGTTAACAGATGTAATTAAAAACTGATACTGGCAAAATGAGCGATACATATTATAGTCATAATTAACATTTAATATTTATGTTTGTACAGATTAGATATAGAAGTGAAATGAATAGAGTCAATGAGTACTGGAACAAGATGATTTGAAGGAGGGTGTTAGAATGTTACTCATTTCATTTTTAAAATGCTACTTAATAAGAGTTATGCATGGTAGTTTAGGGGAAGGATGATAGGATATTGCTGATGAGATTAATAGACGTAATGAAGACCATATAAAGTAGATAATTATGTCAAGGAGGTGCACATACAAGATAGATAGAGAATGAGGGAGAAGGCATAGATCAGGAGCACATTTAGGCAGGAGATGCACTTTGACACAGCCAAGATATCTGAAGTTGTTAGTTAGATGTGTCTGAAAGGAATGGATGTTATTGATTTGCCTGAGTGGTGGAGGAATTGCATTCCGCATTTTAGACACGTGGTTGGAGTATAGAGCATCACCAGTAATCTTTCTGGATTGGGTTATGGTGAGTAACATTTTGCCATTGAAGCAGATTACTCTGTTGGGAAAATATTGCAGTAGTACATTTTCAAGGCAAGGCATTTGTTTGCATTATATATATATTATGCTGTGCACAGTTATGAGGAGAGTATAGGAGATGGCATGTAAGGTGTAAATTATCCTTTTTAGTGTTTGGCAATGGTGAGCTCTATTTGTGAGATTCACTGAGAATTTTGCTACTTTATTATAACATTGGTCAAGTTCAGATTTTTGGAATGGTGGCAAATAATTCTGTTTTTTGACAACTGTTTGGATGTGAGGATCAGACTTCATTCACTTATCTATGACACCCAGAAGTTTGAGATTAAGTCTATTTTTGTTTAAGGAAGTGATGGAAAAGAAGCTGTTAGTCTGAGTGAATGCTTTTAGTGTAAATGTGTGCATTTTAATTTTTATGGTTCAGTAGGAGATGTGAACTATCCAGCCATATATCAATGGATGGTTAGGACTGTTGTGCCAATTGCCAATTGTTGTAGATCATTTAGGCTGATGGCAGACTAGATGAGAGTGGAGTTATCCACATATTGAACAAGGGTGGCATATTTAGCAGAAGTGTGCAAACCTGTTAAACAGGTGAGGCTCAAGTATGGATCCCATGGTACACCTACATTGACTGTTAGAAAGGAAAATATTCATTATTCCATTTACCTGCTTGGTATCTTCCACTTAAATCGCTATGGAACCAAGAGATAAAGAGAGAGAGAGAGAGAGCAAGAGAGAGCTAAGCAAGAGGACCAGAGAAGAGAGGTTTTATAATAGAGTTTGATGACTTACTATACTGAATGCTTTTGACAGAGCTAGTGAAGAGATGAGGTAGCTTTTATTTCTGCTGTTACTGATGGTGTTGGTGAAATCTGGCAAGGTTGTTGTGGTACTATAGCTAGGCCTAAAGCTATGTTAGGATGGGGAGAGGGGTTTATTGGATATGAGATAGTCAAGCAGCTGTGTGTGCACATATTTTCCAGAATTTTGGCTATAGGAAGTAATTTGGGTATGATGGTTATGGGTCTGTTATTTAAATGGTCAGCAGAAGGTCAAGCCTTGTATAAGAGTGCTATAGAAACATTCTTTCAGACTGATGGAACACAGTCCTCGTGGATGGCTCTATTGCTTATTATTGATAATGCTAAGCTATAGCTTCAGCAGATATTTTTAGATATTCTGATGGAAAACTATCAGTAGCTAGGCTAATAACTTTAATTTGCATAGATACTTTTATCATTGCATTATGGGCTGCTTTAAGGGAGAAATAGGTGACATGAGAGTTTGATTGCTGGAGTATAGTTATACTATTGTTTGGTTTATCTTTAACTAGTGAGCTTACAGTTTGGGTGAAATTGAATTTATTTGCAGTGTCTATGGGGAAAGCTGGGAGAAGGGATTAAGTTGTGCTAATTGTTCTGGATGTATTCAGTTACGGATGGATGACAAAACTTTTTGAGTTGTTTTTCCTGACTTTCTTGAAGATTTATTTATTATGTATTTATTTATTACTTTTGATGACCAGGAAAGTCTGACTGAGTGGAAAACTCCTTTTCAGCAGATGCATGGGAAGAAAAATTCTATAGAATACAGAGAGAAAGTAGCCTATATACATGCATAGTGTAATGAATTATTAAATTATATAATGATAAAGCCAATACAGTGATATGAAAAATCATTCAAACTAGATCAGAATGAGTGTTTAAACTAACAAAGTTTAGTATTTTATAACAGCAGGACAGTGTTAAAGTGCACTTTCATATCAATGCAAAGTTGAGGAGAGTGTGGAACAGCATATGTGGCTAAGCAGGCATAACAGTACAGGATAAGAAGGAAGATTACTGGCAAAGGAGTCATTTTAGATCAGGTGGGATAGAGTAGATAAGGAACAGTTTGGGTGATTACTCAGGTGCGGTGTGTGAGCAAAGCCATGAGACTTTTAGGTACTGTTTCAACAGTAACTTGAAAGACTTCAGATTGTTACTTTGTCTGAGTGAGAAGGGAATGGAAATCCGAACTTTAGGGATATGAGACGAATACAGTTAGTCACATGCGGTATTGTTTGATTTAATTGGATGCAGTAAGAATTTGTCAGCTGAGTGAAAGAATCCTAGATGGGAAGTAAAGGAGGATAATATTTTTTAGTGTTTGGCATTTTTCAGGATTAAAATCAGACAGCAAACAGTTTTCAGATGTGTAACATTAGATAGTAAGGAAATTCTAACCAATTTGTTTTAGTGCCATGCATGTGATGGGATGTATAAGGCACATCAGCTATGAATTTTGCTACTCTGTTGAAGCATTTTTCTAGAATAGTTCTTTGGGTAGCTTGCAGGATGAAAAATACAGGAGGGTTGGTAACAGCAGAGTAGAGGGAATGGTTGTCTAATCTGGTTATTCAGGTAAGGTTTAGCTTAATATAGAGGTACCAGGTTTTTTGTGCATTCTGCTGATATCTTTCTTTATGTGGTGGTCACATTTCATGGCATCATCTACAGTGATACCTAGGAGCTTGGTATAAGTTATAAATTCAATTTTGGTTTGGTTAGAAGAAGCAATGGGGACAGTTTTTTTTTGTTATAGTATTGTTTAGGTGCTAACAGAATAAGATTGTGTTCTTTGAGTTGAATAGTAATTGAGAGCTCAGTAGATATATTTTAATGGCATTGAAAGATTCCTGTTTTGGGTCTAAAGTTGTTGCAGGTTTTGGCAGTGCAGGCAGTGTGGAGTCATCACCATACTGAATAATGGTAGCACATTTTCTTTCAGTATGTAGGTCATTTATGAAAACATCCAATAGCAAGGGACCAACAATAGATCCTCGAGATACCCCTGTGTACACTGAGAGAAATAGAGATGACATTTTCCCATGTTGCAGCATGAAGTCTATTACTGAGTTAGTTGATGAACCAGGGGAGAGATGTGTTTTGAAGTCCTAGGGAGGATAGTTTATAGAGTAGCTTTTGTTGAGGCACAGTTTGAAAAGCTTTTGACATAGCCAAGAAAAGTGCTGCTACTTAGTTCCCTGCATTCCTATTATTGTTTATTGTGATGGCAAAGTTGATTAGAGTTGTTGTATTATTATTGAATGGTCTCATTTTAAACAGGTGAAATTAAGCACATTTTTCTAAGACTTTGGATGGGGGTCAACAAAATGGCTATTGGCCTGTAACTGGAGATATCAGTAGGGATCCACCTTTGTGTAGGAGAAAGGTATAAGATATAATATTGTTTTCCAAATGTTTGGGATGTAGCTTTCTATGATAGAGTGTGGCTTATTAGGCTGGAGAGTGGGTATGTTAGGCTGTCCGCCACATATGTTATTATACTCAGCCTGAAGATTGACTGTGATGGGTGTAGTTGGCTTTAGTTTGAGAAAGTGCTTCCTAATGGTAGATGTGGGGATGGGTTCAAAAGCAAATGTGTTGTGGCTATTGGTTGACTCTGTAGTGGGTGGGGTATTACAAGTGGTAGAGGTGTTTAAGAGGGAAGTTACTGTGTTAATAAATGTGTACTGAATTGGCCGGCAGTGCTGTCATTAGTGTAGTTTGTACACAATTAGTTGGTTGGATAGTGTGGCCAGGAAGTAAGTATAAGTTTGTTGACTAAGGAAAAGAAACATTTGGTGCTGTTTTGTTTATTATATCAGAAGTTTGTATAATATGCTTTTATCAAGTTTGGTCATGTCTTTTGTTTTGTTTCGTGGTTGTTTAGAGTTTTGGAGACTGGAATGAGTTTCTTTCATTATCATTTTGTTTCTTCTAGTTAACCACGGTACAGGGTTTACTTTAACTCTTTTCTTTCTTAGTAGGGCATGTTCATTTATGATAAAGAGAACTGTATCATTAAAGTAAGTGACAGCATCATGTAAAGGGAGAGTATGAAGGTACCTCCAGTTAATATATCTTAGGCTGGCCAGGAATGTGTCCTTTATGGAAAGGTGGGACTTTATGTACAAAATTATAGCCGTAATGTTTCATGTGGGAATTTAGCTGCCTAAGTGTAAAACTAGAGAGCTGATCCCTTAAGGAGTCAGAGAAGGAGCCAGAAGTGAGAATATCATTTGGGAATGAGTGAGTTTTTAGTTAATGGTGGAGCTTTTACTACTTGTTTTATTGTCACTAGTAGGACTGGAGCCAAGTTAAGTGACACCATATAAATTGATTACATTATTCTTGCAGTCATTAATAATAGTTGGCCAATCTAGAGATATAAAGTAAAAAGAAAGATGAACTATACTAGACAAGTCAGTTCAATGATGGTAGCAAAACGAAATGTAATACACTTGTAACAGCACCAATAATGTTGTCCCAGTCAAAAAAAATAGCGTAGGATCCACTTTAATACACGCTTTCATCACACGACTTCATCAGAATACTTTACAAACTCACTTTGACCTATTTAAATATACACTCAATCAACACATAATTAAAAACAATCAAACAATTAATTAATCAACTTAGTTAAAAATATGTTAAAAACTCCTCACAATTCATACTGAATTAAACAATTGTATTATATTACATTCCTTATTTATACTTAACTTTCTATATTTTAAAAAACACTTTATATTTATTACTTCATTTAACCCAGGATGTTTGTCAGAATTTAACCTAATCTGCCACAATGTTTCCTTTTGTTCTAACATATTCTTGAAATCCCCCGCCCTATTATCCGTTTCACAAACTTCAAGTACTGAAAAAACAAATTTTTTGAAAAAATTACAATTCCTGGAGTGTTTATATAGAGCATTTTTTTCATCCTGGCATTTCATGCTATATAAATGTTCCTTTATGCGGGTACTGAGACTACGAGTAGTCATACCCACATAAAAAGCAGGGCATGCTGTGCACATGCCTATATATACTAAACCACAAGAATTACAATCTACATACCCAGGTACTTCAATAATTCTATTGTGGCTAGCTATAGCAATACTGGTACCTACAGATATGAATCGACAAATTCTGCAGTTTTGGCAGCAAAACATACCATTTTTGTTTATATCAGCCTTCTTATGATCATTTCTATTGTATTCCAACATTTTTTTAATGTTATTAGTATTCCTAAATACAAAATGTGGATAACTGCCTAATATCTTTGAAACATCCTGGTTCCCTTGAATAATTTTCCAATTTTTATTAACAATTGATGCTATTACATTCATTTCACTACTCATCTCTAACGAACACATAACTTCTTTTTCAATGTTTTTTTCTTTCCAGATTTTTGTTAAACTTTGATTTTCAAAATCATTTAAAATAGCTGGAAATGAACTGTCACGCTTCTCAAAAATTTCATTTCCACTATTCATTAAGTTATTAATATCATAACCTCTATCTAAAAATAATGAGGTTATGAAATGAAATTCTTCAATCAAATTTTCAACTCTACTGGTCATACGGCTTGCTCTTATATATTGCCCTCTGGGTATATTCTTGACAATGTGTTTTGGATGATTACTTTTATAATGTAAATAGCCATTTGTAAATGTCCGTTTTCTGTGTATTTTACTGTGAAATCTATTGTCAATCAAGTCCCACCATAGACATACATCTAAAAAGTTCACTGATAAGCCTACATCGCCTATGGTGAATTTTAAGAAATCTGAACAATTATTGGCTTTTATCATAAAATTATTTACTGTCAATTCATCCCCTTCTATTATAAAAAATAAATCGTCAATAAATCTTTTATAAAACACAATTGTAAACTCTTCTTTTATCATGGATAATATATCCATTTCCCACCATGCCATGACTATATTAGCAAATGCTGGAGCGGCAGGTGACCCCATGGCAATACCCTTTCTCTGTCTATAATATTGTTTACCAAAAATGAAATAATTGTTTTCTAACACTATTTCTACAAAACTACAGATAGTAGAAATAACACCATTCGGAAGTAATTTTTTCTTTGTTAAATAACTGCGTACTGCTTCAATACCTACACAGTGGGGAATACACGTGTATAAAGATGTGACATCCAACGTGAAAATAATATGTTTATTGGAGTCGAATAATTTGTTCATACTAAATTTCTTAACTTCCTCCAAAAAATGCCAAGAATCCTTGACAAATGATGCCGTTTCTTGTAATAGCGGTCCCAACACTGCATCAATAATTAATGAAATACCTTCTGTACTAGAATGGGGGCTAGAAACAACAGGTCTAAAAGGGGGATTTTTGGAATCTTTATGAATTTTGGGGATTCCAAAAATCACCCCTATTTTTGGATTTTGTACAGAACAAAATTCATATAAATCTAAACTAATATATCCAGACATAAGTGCTTCATATATATATGATTCAATAAATCTAAATCTTTTGTAAATATCAAACAATTTCACTTTCTCATATTCATCTTGATTATCTAAAATGTCCACCATACTGTTATAATATTTTTGTTGTTCCATGACTACTATATTTGCACCTTTATCACTTTTCATGAAACGTAACTTACTTCTTAAGGCTATCAATTTTTCTAAGGCCATTCTTTCTGTTTTATTTAAATTATCATGGCCCTTTTTAGGTTTTTTTAACATTTTCCTAATATCTTCGATACATGTTTGTTCAAATACTTCCATAGTATATTGTAATCTTGGTACAAAACTAGATGGTTTAATTAATGCTTTATTCAGTTGAGATATATCATGCATCAGATATGTTAGATTCAAATTTCTAACAAATTTTTTAACATCTATAACTGTTTTACTCAAACTGGCCTTATAATGGGGAACAAAATTAAAACCATATTTTAATACATTTAATTCTTCAGTAGAAAAAGCATGTTCTGTTAAATTGATTATATTAAAACAATCAATGTCATTCATTATGCTTCGTCCCCCGACGAATTTGACCCCAAAAAAGTACGGCTTCTAGTGAGAACCGTTGATTTATTACCTTGACTCCTTTTGGCCATTAATGCCTCATTTACTGTTTTCTGTTTTACTATCACATCTTGCTGTTCTGTATTTGGTAAAGGCCTGTTCACACCTGTTCTTTGTGGTTTACCTCCCTCACTACTGTTGTTATTACTAGCATAATTTTCATTTGGAACACTAACCCTTGTGATATTGTTGGAAGTGCTGACATGTCTGTCGTTGCTTTCTATATCAAGCATATTCACATTGCTATCAGACATGCTAGCCCCTCTCCCAACTACTTCACTAAATGAACGTTGTCCAGCCTTTCCATCTCTAACTACTCTATTACTGTTATTCCTCTCAGTGTAATTATTCCCCCTTACATTAGGTGCAAAGTTATTGTAAGCAGCGTCATTTTTGTAAACTTCTATATCCCGTGACAGTTTAGAATATTTTCTGTTAAATACTTCTGTGGCATGTATATTTATTTCACGAGATAATGTATTGAATAACATATCAAAACTTTCATCAGTTAATTTGCTCTTTATGTTACTTTCAATTATATTAATTTCTGTACGTAATAAGTCCATCTTTTGCTTATTGTTCTCACTTAACAACTTCAGAAACTTCAATCCGGCTTCGTTAAAAAATGTCACTAAAGTTTTAAACATCGGGTTCCCCAAATTAACCCCATTAGGGCATTTGAAGAAACGTAAGCCTTTAGGTACTATACCAAGTTCCATACATTTAAGAAAGTAACAATTCTCTAGTTGTAAGGACTTGTACCTTCTTAACAGTCTCAATAGCTGTTCCCGTTGAGATGAAATGGATCCAAAGTCATTACTGGTAGTAGTACGGCTTACATTCTGAAACGGATTATCGCTTCCCTGTAGTAACTGCTCACAGCATGTTTCCTTCATGCCACGGACGGGAAATTGCAGACCTTTCTTTCTTGCTCCACGTCCGTTTTCATCTCTGGCGGGACTTCCCAAATCCACCACCGTGTTGTCCTCCTGAAATGATGTCATAGGGCTCGACGTCCTTTCCGCACCGCTTTGTTCTTCCGACTTGGAAATGAGAATTTTTAGCGAAGCCTGGATATCAATTAATGTAGTCAGTAAAATGGTATTAATGTTTTCACCCATAGCCGATGGCGTCGGGTGTATCGACATATTAAGTAAGGATTCTTCAACTACTTCCGCCATGCCACCAAATAAACCACAATAAAAAGAAAGATGAACTATACTAGACAAGTCAGTTCAATGATGGTAGCAAAACGAAATGTAATACACTTGTAACAGCACCAATAATGTTGTCCCAGTCAAAAAAAATAGCGTAGGATCCACTTTAATACACGCTTTCATCACACGACTTCATCAGAATACTTTACAAACTCACTTTGACCTATTTAAATATACACTCAATCAACACATAATTAAAAACAATCAAACAATTAATTAATCAACTTAGTTAAAAATATGTTAAAAACTCCTCACAATTCATACTGAATTAAACAATTGTATTATATTACATTCCTTATTTATACTTAACTAGAGATATAAAGTATTGAACAACTGTGGTGGCTAGGTGCAATTTGGAGAAAAGGGTAGGGGGTATGCTGGGGTAGCTGAAGAGTTGATGTATATGTGGTGGGTGTTAAGCATTGATTTGTAAAAATTGCAAGTTGGTTAGTGAGGGTGAAGGATGCTTGGAATTAGAATAATGGGGTGATAACTGCATGAATGGCCAGAATTAGTGAGAAGGAAAAGAAAGTATGTGAAAAGTTTGAAAATATAGAATGTTAATTGGTACTTCTATGTAATAAGTAGCACAGTAGGAATTTGATATAGGAATGGGTCCACAGATATCAGTGAAGGTTGATGCAGGAGGGTATGAGTAAGCAGTGTGATAGTTTGCTGTAACCAAAAAGTGGGAGCATGGTAAAGGTAAGAATAGGATACAACAGGTGGTATGTGTAGTTAGTGAGATTATTTGCTGCCTGGAGAGGTGGAGAGCGAGAAAGACAGAGACAGTGTGTCATTTATGCACTGGTGGGGACAGAATTTACTTTAGGGGGCATGGTGAGTAGGGGGAGAATGAGAAGTATAAAAGTAATGTTTTAGGGGGGTGGTGATGTGGAAATTGGGGGTGGGAGGGGAATGAAGCAGTTTAAAGATACAACATGCATTAGGGTGAGTTAATCTGTACACATTACACACACACACACACACACACACACACACACACACACACACACACACACACACACACACACACACACAAACAATGTCCTAAAACAGACCCAGAATGGTATTAGTCAGCCAAATTTAGTGAGAGTTAAAAAATAAAAATGGGACAACTTTACTGCTGTAGTGTAGCACAGTAAAAGTGGAGTAAACAAGATGTTATATCAGCAGCATTAAGCAGCAGACAAGGACAGGAATACGCTGCTTGTTACTATATGCATAAGGCTGCCTAGTTAACAAGGCAAATTAGCCTATTTTTTAATTATGCAAGCAGTAGTATATGTCTAGTTATTTTATTTTTGTTTAAGCAAGCAGCTGTTCTTCTTTACTGGCACTTGGTTGGTGAGGAGCTACAGAAGTTTTCAGCCCTTCAGAAGCCTGTTGAGAACTTTCCATGTAGAAGTATTTATTTATTTTTATTTTACATTTGTTTACCAGGAACAAAGCCAATTTTCAGTGGAGGCCTGGGGAAAAACACTCCAGACATATGTCTTTGTAATGTGGGAGGAAACCAGAGCACCTGGAGGAAACCCACATGAATGCAAGGAAGACATGCAGACTCCACACAGAAGACACCCCAAACGAGAATTAAACCGGAGAACCTCTTGCTGTGAGGTGACAATGCTACTGTTGCACTACTGCGCCATCTAAGTAGTAATGCTTTTTGTCAAGCTTTATGCTAGTTTTGGTAATATCTGTAAGATGTTGATACATTTGAAATCTTGCTTAAATTCTAAGTGTCTACCAGATTTTCCAGGCTTTGCCTCTAGTTACTTGATAATATATGATAACCAAGATATAGGATTACGTTTGATTTGTTTTCTTCTAGGAGGAGCAAGCTCATTTACTATTCTGAGAAATATGTTGCTAAATTTGGCAGTGATTTCATCCAAAGTTAGTGAGTTCCAGTTACAGAGTTTCAGTGTAGAAAGTTAGATAGGTTACATTCAAGGTTAAACTGACATTGTTTAACTGAATAAGTTAAGAATATAGCTACTAGGAAGATGATCCTTCAGGGAAACTGTCAGGGTGCTGATGAAGGAGATAGTGAGTTATGAAATGAGTATCCAGTGCAGTATAGAGGCCCTACCCAATGATTTATTATACTTGGTTGGGTTACTAGTAAGTTGCGTAAAGCTGTACAGGTTAATGTTAATATTTAGGTCACCAAAGATAATAGTTTCATGTGGGATATTAGCAGATTCCCAGGATATTATGTCATCTGTAGTGGAGGCATTGTTTTTCTGGTGAAATGTGTTTGCAGTGATACATAGATGGTTATCTGGGCTGACTTTGGCAAAGGAAATTAATTCATTGTGGATGTAGTCAGGTAAACTATGCTGATACAGGGACAATTTGAAAGATTGTTTGAGTATGTGATGAATACACCACCAATTTTTTGTTTTTTGCCTTTCTGGTCAGCTCTAAAGATGTTTTAACCTGGTGAAATAATTTCTGTTTCAGCAAGTTCTGGTTTTAATTACATTTCTGTAGCTACAAAGGTATTAGGTGTATGGTGTACTATGTATATACATGGGTCTACAGTTTTGTTATTGATACGTCTATGAAGAATTTTTAGTCCTGTAGCTGTCCATTTATTTGTTGTTTCTGACTGGGTATAACTGATTGAAAGGCTATGTACGACAAGCTCTGTTCATATGGGGCCATTGTTAAAATGGATATTACCACAAAGATGTAGTGTTGGAAGAAAGAGTACAGAGGGGCATTATCCATTTTGTTTTGATTCTGATTCCAACCACTACCACTGTACTACTACTCACACCACCACTCATGTCTCACCCATACTCAGCTCCCCTCCCACCAGCTCAAGAACCATCCCTATGCACCCCCCACATATTCTACCAACTAAATTACTCAAACGTAAAGCATCCCTACAACTTAACATAGTAACCCTCCCACCATACCTATTACCCACAGAGCACAATCATAAAGTTTCCCTTATAAAAAAAACACATTAAAAAACTGAGAAAATGAATAATCTCATGCATATCAAAACTAGCCCTAAGTGGAGACATCCACCCCAACCCTGGCCCTACCATCTCCAACCCCAATCCTCATAATCAGACTAGAAACCACAACTTTTTCCATATTACAGCCAATAGAAAGCCAAGTGACTTCCTTCTACTAAGCCTAAATATTAGAAGTATATCCAACAAAGTCCATGAACTCCATGCCACCATAGACTTGTACTCCCCAGATATAGTCATCCTGACAGAAACCTGGCTAAAACCTCACATTACCAGTGAGCAAATACTCCCTACAGGTTACAGCATACTAAGAGTAGACCGGCTAAACAAAAAAGGAGGTGGCGTAGCTATAATATTTAAACAGCATCTAAACATCCAGATCTTAAAATCAGCAGCTCCACAAATAGGCAATGAAGAAATAATATATACCAACCTCAAAATTAAGCAAAACAAAACCATCAACATAATTGGATGCTACTTCCCACCTGGCCAAAACATCCCTCCACTAGAAAACCTCCTCAGCTGGTCTACCCACCATCTCCCCCAAGAAACTATCATCTTAGGTGATTTCAATATTGACTGGCAATTCTGTTCTGGCAACAATCCAACCCATCATGTACACTTTCATGGCTTCACCCAACTAGTCCAGTCACCAACAAGGATAAATAAAAACTCCAACAAGCACACCACCATGGATTGGATACAAGTCAGTAAGAGCCCCCAGTCATATATAACAGGCTGCTTATCAGATAGCCTCAGTGATCACTCCCCAACATTCCTACTAAAAAAATACCTATACCAAGCTAAACCTGTCATCTATCGTCAAATACGTAAAAAAATAAACTTTAACCCACTCACATTCATCTCATCCCTCAAAGAATGTAACTGGCATGCTCTAAAGTACCTCAGTCTAGATGACGCAGTTGAATTTTTTAATACTACCTTCCTGAACATCCTTAATTACCATGCCCCCATAAGATTTTCCAGAACCAAAGAACAATCCTTCCCATGGCTACAGAAAACCACTAAGTCAGAAATTAAAAACAGGGATAAAGCCTGGGAGCACTGGGACAAAACCAAAACCCCCTCAGCTAGACAGAAATTCCTAGAACTACGCAATAGAGTCAAAATCTAATAAAACAGGACAAATTGCAATACTACCAGTCTGCCCTAGACTCCTCACAACACAGCCCCAAACAATTCTGGTCCTCCATAAACTCCATCCTCCACCCAGTTAAAGTCAGTACCCCTCCTCCTAATATCCCTCACTCCTCAGAAAATATTGCTACCTCATTCAACACACACTTCACCCAAACCATACTATCACTAGCTAAACAACACAACCCCCCCCCCTCCAACCCACACCTTCAACTAGTAATCTCCCCACTGCCTACTCTTTTTCTCCTGTACCTACCTCCAACATAAAAAACTCTTAACTAAACCTAAACCCACCAAATTAGCAGCAGACAACCTCCCAAGTGAATACCTACAAATCGCAGCTGATGCTCTGGCCTACCCAGTATCCATCTTGATTAACCAATCTCTGTCAGAAAGTTATGTTCCCACACTGTGGAAAGTCTCACGTATAATTCCCCTCCACAAAGGCGGACCCTCTGCAGAACTAACCAATTACCGCCCAATAGCTATTCTCTCTCCACTCTCCAAAATACTAGAGAGATGCATACACTCTCAGGTCTCAGACTACCTCCTTACTAACAACCTCCTTTCCAGTACTCAGCATGGTTTCCGACCAAACCATAGCACCACCACTGCCTTACTCTCCTTTACTAACACTATCCTTCAGCATAAAAACAATGGCTATCTCTCCTCTGCTACTTTCCTAGACCTATCTAAAGCATTTGACATGGTCCCACACAAACAACTTATCTCTGTCCTCAATACCCTATCCTTCTCACAATCAGTCACCAACTGGTTTCAGAGTTACCTGTCTGACCGCCAACAATCCATTGTATGGCAGAATGACATATCTCCCCAACTACCTGTCTCCATAGGGGTTCCCCAAGGATCCATCCTTGGACCCCTACTCTTCTCTGTTTACACCAATAATCTAGCCTCTGCCACCAAACATGGCACACTCATCCAATATGCAGATGACTCGACCGTCATCTGCTCAGCCCAGTCCCTACCCAAACTGCAAAAAGTCACACAAGAAGCCTTTTCCTCTGTTGAAACATGGTTATCCGATGCCCAATTAATACTCAACCCAAAAAAAAACTAAACTACTCATCTTCCAACCCACCAGACATACTCAAAACAACTCTCACTTTAACATCACAGCAAAAGACAACACCACTATATACCCAACTGAACACACCAAATTGCTAGGAGTGGAAATAGACAATAAACTAAAATTCGACATTCACATATCCATGACCATAAAAAAAGTCCACAAAAAACTAGGACCATTATACAGAAATAAACAATTTCTCACCAAAGCAGCAAAGATTTCAATAGCAAATTCCCACCTTATCTCCACCCTACTTTATGCCTCTCCAATATATACCAACCTAAGGCAATGTGATCTAAACAAGCTAGAGACCTGCTACAACAAAATCGTCAAATTAACCACAGGGGCATCCTACCGTAGTCACCACTGTCTCTCACTTGCTGAACTGGGCTGGCTTGAACTCCCTCACCTCCTTCAGTGGTATCAACTCTCACTCGCCCACAAACTAGTAAACCATCCACTAAATCTCCCATCCCTCCAGAATCTACTCCAACCCTATCGCACCACCAGACCACTAAGATCCAGCAACAAAAATCACTTGCAGATCACTAAAGCCAATAACTCTGCTGGTGAAGCACTATTCTCTTGCCATAGCCAAATTATGGAACTCACTCCCACCCACAATTACCTCCGTACCATCATGCACCCACTTCAAAACTTTACTAAAAGCACACCTAAAAAATGCTGGCTATGCCCTTGCAACTCCCACTCTAATATCATCCACCCCATCCAACTACTACCTTTCTTTCCACTCCACTAACTACCTTGATTATAGCAAGCTCAGATGCTCATAAGCCTAGTACTTATTATACAGCAGGAACTTCTCATTGTTACATTTGTTAATGCCTGTTATGTACTTCACAGATAAAGATTCTAGTTGTCTACTGATGTACTATGTTCTTCATCTGTAAATATGTTGTTAGAAATTTCTATGTTAAATTGTTAATTGCTATGTAATCCAATGTAACTACTGTCTGTTTATTTTACTGTGGAGCTTTTCTCCCCAGGCCTCCACTGAAAATGGACCCAAATCCAGTCGGACACTCCCAGTCAACAAATTTAAATAAATAAATAAATAAATAAATTTGACTTTGCAGTCTGTGGTGAAGGGGTTTTATCTTTATGTGTGTGTGTTTGAAGCAGTGGATACACGGTATGTTGATAAGGCTGTGAGATATGTGGAAGGGTTTTACTGTTGACTGAATATATGGCTTGTGGGTTGTAGCTTGGGATATAGTTTGCGTATAGGTTGCTATGATATGATATCAGGTGGGTTAAAACAATCAATGAACTGAGAATAAGTAAGCTCATGGGCAAGATATTCATTTGAGATGACCAACTAGGACTAAGAGGGTAGTAGGGAGGCATTGTAGCAGGTAGGAGGAGAAGAATAGAGGATATGCTAAAGAGAAGTATGATTAAGTAAAGAAATCTGTATTTAATTGATGGCAGGTAGTGGTGAGCTAGAAATCAAGAAAGAAGCAAGAAGAAAGAAAATATTCTTAGTGAAAATGTTCGAGAGTTGGGCCTTGTGGCAGATATCCATGAAGTAATATACAGTTTCCATGCATTCTTTTTTATTCTTTTTCATCTCCTCCTGCATCAATTTCTTTCTTTTCTTATTTATTTCATTTAGTGCTCTCTTATATTTTCTTTAATCATTTCTTTTGCTACTGTAATCGCATTATTTCTGATACTCTACAGCTTCTAATATTGATGCAAAGACCACATAAATCCAATGAATGTATCAACTCCAGACTCTTCTTCCCATTCTGATTATATAGTACATCTCATCTTAATGGGTTTAGCTAAGACCCAATGAGACCTGTAAAATATACCTTTAATTAGTGATTGTCTATCTCACTTGGGCACATATATATCCCCAATATAGCCTAACCCCCCCAAAAAAATGAATTTGAAAAAGCTTTTTTTCATGTGGTAAATCATGCATCTTTTATACTTTAGCTATTTCTTATAATTCATGTATTTTTCCTCCCACTGACTTTTAGCTATCTCTTTACCCTAAAATTAATTCCTAACATTTCCTCTTCCTACCTGTAAGTCAATAATGATATTAATTACTACATCTCTGGATCCATTGTTTTTATCTTTATTTATTTTAACATAGCCATCTATCATACCTTTACCAATTTTAGTATATCTTCCTCTACCCATATTCTATTCTATTCTTTACTGCTGTTGCCTAACCATCTGCGTAATTTATTATCAGTGGTATCTTAATTTTCCTAAGTAATCTATCTTTGTATTATCTATACATTTCTTCGTCTTCCCTTTCACTGCATTCAGTATTGACCAAAACAAAACAGTACACATGGGACATCTTTGCATCACTTCTTTTCCTACCTTTATTTTCTCTCCCACATATTTATTAACTGAAGGCCTTACCCATGATATTTTATATGCTGTATTTAGAAACTGTATTACCTTCTCAACTATATCATATTCCTCCAGTGCTTTCCAGAATTTTCCATGATTAACATTCTCAAATGCCTTAATCACATCAAATACTATTAACTTCCTTCATGTGTACTTTCTTATATACCGTTGATCAATGCCTCCAGAATTTCTTGCATGCCTTTTACATTTTTCTTTAACTCAATGCAATCCTTCTACAACTGTCACTTTTATCACTTGCTCAAATGTATCTTTCATCCATTATTGTTTTATAATCCACATTCCCCAATGTTATTGGCCTCCAGTTTCTTTGCTTCCTTCTATCATCTTTTCACCTGCAAAAAATATATATATTTCCATGCATTTCTCTTTACTTCCCAGTCCTCCTTTTAGCTATTCACTCAAATCTTGCAGAAATACTTTCTCTTTTTTATCCCATAGTCTTATAAAATTTATAATATATACCATCTTCACCCGGCACAGTTTAATGTCATCTTTTTATTGCTTTCTCTAACTACAATATATTAAATTTGCCCTGTAATTCTTTCCTTAATTTCTTACTTATTCTAATTACACTCAGTGTCTCTTCTTGTCTCAGTTCCTCCATTACATAAATTTATTTCCAAATATTCTTTCATCGCTTTATTATTTCCTTTGTTCTTACAACCATTCCATTATCCCTCTCTAATTTACATAGTATATTCATTTTCATTATTTTAATTTTTCTTCTTCTTCTTTCGGCTTTTTCCTGGTTAGGGGTCGCCACAGCGGATCACCTGTCTGCTCATGATTGGCAGTGGATTTTTACGGTGTTGAGTTGCCAGCCTGGCACCCAACCTTCCACAGAAGGCACACACATGCACACACTCACACCTAGGACCAATTTAGAGTATCCAGTCCACCTACAGCATGTCTTTGGGATGTGGGAGGAAACCAGAGCACCCAGAGGAAACCCATATGACCACAGGGAGGACATGCAGACTCCAAACAGAAGGCACTCCAGCCAAGGATCGAACCAGAGAACCTCTTGCTATGAGGTGGCAACGCTAACTGCTGCACCACCATGGTTGCCCAATTTTCATTATTTTAATTACTTTTCCTAAATATGGATTTACATTTTCTCTCCTACCTTTAACCAAATAAATTTGCTTCTTTAATAGATCTTCTTTGCTTAAATTATTTGTCTCAAAGATTTGTTCCTGTATTAATGACTGTTTCACATTTGTATCTTCTGATGATTTGTCATATGCCTATGGATGGCACAGTGGTGCAACGGTATCATTGTCACCTCACAGCAAGAGGTTCTCTGGTTAGATTCTTGGTTGGAGTGCCTTCTGTGCATAGTCTGCATGTCCTCCCTGTGTTCATGTGGGTTTTCTCCGTGTGTATGGTTTCCTCCCACGTTTCAAAGACATGCATCTGAAGTGTTTCTCCCCGTGTCTCCGCTGAAAATTGGCTTCATTCCAAGTCAGACTTCCCTGGTAAACAAATGTTAAATTAATAAATAAATATTTCTTACACATATGCCACTCCCTTTCTCATATAAATGCATGTCCTTGTATTTTTTGTATGCTACCCGCTAATATATCCATCTTCATAAAAAAAAAACATATATTTTTCAAGGTCTTTACCCTTCACTTTTCATTATAGCCAAGGTACAAAGCCCAGTTAAACTTTTTACCAGTTTACCTTCTTTTATAACATCTTCCTCTTTACCAAACTCTGAGCATATTGCTTTATGGTCTGATAAACCAACTGTAGTTTCATTTTGGACTTCCATTAACCTCTTACCGTACATTACAAAAATAATTATTTGTTCTTAATGTATTTCTCATATCTGTAAAAACATTTTCTCATCCTATTTCACCTGAAATATATTCATTATTTCATTACATGCCTTCACATTCCCACTCTATCTCTCCCTCTTATATCACAATTAAAATATCCTGCTGTCAGTATACCAGTATTTACATTCAAAAGCTTCTTTATTTTTTTTTCAGGCAGTTCTTTTCTCTCCTTTCCAGTTGTGCTTAAATAAAAAAGTTACTCTGACTTTTTTTTTTTCTATTACTCAGATCTACTACTGTTATTCTTCCTGGTTTCCCAGTTGCCATAGTCATTATTCTAATTTCTGTTACTGTGAACAGAATTGCTAGTCCCATACATGTTTCTTTTCTCTGTAGTCCATAATATATTCATTGCCCATATTTGCTTAAATTCCCTTTGCCTCTATGTTGAACACTTAAAATCATGTAAACAAATTTGATTTTATTTAACATCCTTGCACCATTTTGGACTTGTTAACATCTGTTCATTATTATTAATACTGTTTACATTCAAGGAAATTATGCAAAGTTAAGACTTTCTCTTCTTTGTATAATTTTTCCTTAATATAATCTATTTATTTTCCTGTTTCAGATTTGACTCTAATAGCATAGTAAATTCTCCCTACGCTTCTTCTGTTCATCATTTTGCAATAGTTCATATCTATTGTGTTTCTCTTAATCATCATATCAAAATGTTCTTATTTACTTCATGTTTATCATCTTGAATTTCATATGTTATGAATGAGTTTCATATGAGTTTCTCATGTTACATTCACATTCTTAACAGTTTGTACAATTTATTCTCATCGCAACATATCATCTCAAGTTGTCTTCTGTTCAATTATCCGTACTACCTTCTCTATTTTCTCTCTTCAGTTGCCTGTGCTACCTTCTCTACATGACCCACTCCTAAATGCTAACAATGCAAAAATTCCTCTTTTCTTACATTTTGCACAATGCATTACACAATTATTTGAAGGAAGGCCCATTTTCCAGTGTTGGTTGTAGTATCTTTTGGTATATTCATTTATTAAATGCAATTCATCTCCACAAAAAAAGGTTGACTGTTAAACCTCACAATGCCTGTAATCCCTTCAATATTTGTATGTCTAAGATTCCTTTCATATTTTGCTAGTATTACCAACACCTCCCATGCCTTTTCCACAAAGTTCTATTTTCCAAACATTTTTATAGAATGTAACTCTTTACAAGCTGAAATAAAGTTGGTGTGCATATCATTTTAACCTATAGTATCTGCTCTGAATTATACACAAAAGTGTATGTATTCTCACAGTTCTGGTGAGAATGTACTCAATCCAAGAATAAACTGTTTTAGTCTTATTTCCATTTTTTTCAAAAAGTCTGCATTAAATCAGAGTTCTCAAATGTCACATCACAAAACTTTTCATTTCCCAGCTGGATCAACTGCAGCCATTTCTCTGAATCCTAGACCTTATCTTCTAAAGTAATTAATGTTAACATTATTTCTCTAGCTCTTGGTAAGGATGGAAAAACTAAAGCTAAAAACTCTAAACAAATATGCATCCCATCATGTACCTAATGTGCATGGGCAGCAAGGAAACATACTGAATTATAATTCCTGATATTACAAAATTATGCTTTAATATGGTTTTAAAGGGGTCTATATTACAACATCGAAAGTTTAACAGTTCGAATCACTAAAGGTTGACCTTTAGTGATCAAACTGTTAAAACTTTGAATGTTCTTAAAAATAAATAAAAACAAAAAAAAAGAAAATCTAAAGGGTGTAGGCAGGGGAGCAATCCCCCCCTGCACTCCCTACACCCCCGCTACTTAAATATACCAACTCCGAGACCGCACTACATTGAAGTAAACGGAAATTTCCCCTTACGGAGATTTCCGTTTAACTGTTCGATGTTCTGCACTTTCGCTATTCTCGTGTCGACAATGTCAGATTCGACATTGTCGGCTTTCGAGAATCTAATATAGACCCGTTTTAAAGACCTACAGGTCTAACTAATATACCACTTCAGCATAACAATTGAACATTTAATGCTATAAATCACTTCCTTTGATTAGCAACTAAATCTGTATCTTAATTAATTCCTTTTATAATTGGTAGAAATCTCCTGCATCTGTAAAGTAAAAAAAAAAAAGTATACTTGAGCTATTACATTAATAAATATATTTCCCTGATGTGACCATATATCTTTGCAAACATTCATTTGATAACATTTTCCCAAGAATTAAAGCATTATTTTAAGAGTAAGTTGGCCTGGTAGGCAGGAAAATGAATTTGAAGTGAATATCAGCTATTGATTATCCTGTTAAAGCTATAAAAACTGAAGGAGTAGGCAGAAGAAAAGTTTACTTCTGAGACTGCCCTTTGAGTATGCTCTGATATATAGCAGGAAAACTAATCAATCAAGATAATCGATATAAATTAATATTTTGATGAAATCTTACTGAAAAATCACTATCTATTCAAGTTAAGGCCATCTTGATACTGTGGAAAGCTCAAGTCCTGAAAAAGAAGGGATTCCAGGGTCCATAAGAATTAAAGCATCACCAAGCTGCTCACACTCCATGTGTAAATAATCCTCCCAAGAAATGGATGGTTAGGAATGGACAGTATGTCAGTTAGTGACATCACATGAATTTAATAAAAGTTATGGGTATTGATGCTCCAACTTACTAATTTCTTCCCTTAAAAAAGACAGTTTGACAGTTTAGAAGCTGTCATATGATCATGATCATGGTTACTTAGTGACAGCAAAGAAAGTGAGTGGCTAGACTAGAGCTGTGTTAAAAAAATAAGAGTTTGCCAGTTTAGAAGTTGTCTTCAGTGATCAAGATTACAAAAATCTTACAAACTGTAAATCTGTTCTTTTTAATGGTACTATACAAAAATTTGTGGCTTTAAATGCTGATGCATGGGATACGTTCTGTTTTCCCCACCATCCCTATGGCTGTAGATAGAAGGCACACTGTTATAGTCTAGGCATGAGGAAATGCTTCTTAATGGAATGGATACTTTGCTAGACTGGACAGTAGATACCTTGGCGGTATAGGTATTCAAATGATGGTGTAATAAGCTGAGGGGCAGGAGGGGTGCAGCAGGTGATTATAAGCCCCTGCTACAAACTTCAGTGTAAGTGGCTTAGCAGGTAACACAGTTACCTGTGAGGTTTTAAAAGTCAGACTTTTGTGGGTTCTGTTCCCATACCATGTGTTCCCCTAGTACTGACACTGTAATGCAGCACAGTGGGCGACATCCTAAAGTTGCTGTCCTTTCAATGACATACTAAACTGAGATCCTGTTTACCTCACTTAGTAGTGGCTCAAGCTGGTGTAAAAAGTCTCAAGTCATCTATGAAGAAAAAGTGATGGGGAACTTCCCTGCTGCCAAGTCATTTCCTCTAGTCAGTATGAATGCCATGTCAGGACTCCACTGAAAATAAGCTACAGGCATAATGGAATTAACATCTTCAAATAAATCAATTAAAACCATCTTCTGTTCTAATATATATGAGTGAATGAAATACTGACTTGAAACTCCAAACATTAAGGTAATAAATAGTGTTTGGACCTTTTCAAGTGCTACTTGAAAACATCCTTCAAACTGAAACAATCTGTTCATGAAAAATGAAAACCTATATTAGGACCATAGTTGAGAGCGTTGTTAAAATTTGTACATCAAGTAAGTGTCTCAGTGATATAATTATACAGAAGATATCTTTTGGCAAACAGTTTTTGAAATAATTCCTTGGAGGAAACACATACACCCCATTTGTTAATCATAAGTCGTGAATACAATATCGGTTGACACTGATTTGTCAGTAATTTCTTTTTATTAAAAGACAAAGCTCTGTAGAAGGTTTTGATTTGCTTTCACATATTATTTTATCAATGTATCCTATACTTAGTTTAGAGAAGTGAAATACCAACACTTTGGATGCATAAAATAATGGTTATTCATTATTCTAACTGTTAATAAAAGCAGCTTATATTGACAAGACCCAACATGTATCATGAAATACTATATGGAAATGAACACACAGATATTCTAAGAAAATATAGCAGCAGAAACAGATCCTCATCCTTTGTAAAATGAATAAGCTGCATGTTATAACATTCCTGTCTACTAGCGTGACTTACTGGAATACTAAACAATGTATTAAAACATTCCTTTCTACTAGCATGCCACTGAACTACTAAATTGTCAGTTACCACATTCCTCTCTGCCACCAGAGCTGTAACACCTGGGAAGAAAACAAAACCAGCATTAGAGATAAAGGCAATAATAAATATTCTTCTGATAGGCCTTACAAGTAAACAAAAAAGTATGTATATAGGTAAAATGTGCAAACTTGAACTAAGGAAAAGTATAGCTTACTTTGATCACCAGTTGTTAGTAAATCATTAATGGATAGCAATTTAAAATTAAGAGTTATGACATTGCTGAAAAGTACATGAATTTGTATGAAAAATAAGAAAAAATCAATTATAATATGCCCATGATTTTCAGTATATATGGATGTCCTTGCAGTATAGTTTTACTTCCATGCATACTCTTATGGTGTTTTTATGGAATGTTTATAATTGTTTTAGTTATCTATTAATATATTACTGTTATCAAAATAATCAATCTGCAAATTCAAAGATTTACTCATAAACTGAATGCACTGTCAAACTCTTTCAGAAAGGCTGTGCAATCGCTTATAATGACTGAGACTCATTACTTTTTGTTCTGCTTACTTTTCATCCTGATGACTGTGAACCATCAACCTTCCCACAACTGACTCTTGTTATACCCTATGCTACAGTTCTTCAGATTTAGCTGCATTCAGCAATCATGTATGTTGCAAGCTGTTCTCTGCTTCACAACAGCAGCACTGCTACAGCAAACTGGACTTCCTCCATTTCCACATCATGAGTGAGCTTACTTTGGCCAATAATTCCTACCCTTCCTCTATCTGCCTGGCCACTATTCAAACCAGGATTGTCTGGGTCATACCTATTGTTTCATTCTTCTACGCTGCAAAACTGAAAACTACTTTTTTCCCTATTTTTAACAAGAGAGGACAAGTCTGAGGAAATTATTTATAACCTTAAAAAAAGTTATAAAATTGCCATGTACATCAGTGATGGGCATAATTCTGAGATGTTCCTTTATCCTGAGATGTAAAAATGTTGAAGATGATTATAACATCTAGCAATCCCCACACTGCTGGATGCTGACTGCAAGAGCACTTTTCCTTCAGAGAACTCTGTTGATAACCCACTGTAGTTGGTGAAGTTCAACTGACCGACATGTGGTTTGCCAAACTGACTGTACCTGTTAAGAATATTTTATTTTGTTTACCTGATAACAGGGTAAAACCACTAGACAAAAGTGCCTTTTTTCGGAGTTGAACAAGGAGCACTGAAAGAGTTAAGTAACTTGCTCATCTCACACAGTAGGCAAGCAGAAATTCATCAATATAAAAGCAGGACTGCAGGAGAAAGGTTGCCAGTATCCCAAAGTCTTTATATCCTGTGTTAAACTGCTAGATATAATGCATCCAGGAAGAAGAGCACATTAAATAAACGGATGCATTGTTATTTGTTGTGCAAATAACATATACATATATAAGAATACTACAAAAGAAATAGGCACCCCTTGCATGCATCATATGTTTCCTGTCCTGTGGCACTGTGAGTTGAGCTTAGCTGTACTAATTCCTTAACAACAAGCAGAAAAAGAAAACATTTTGGCGAATAAGGACTGCTTAACAGACCTAGTCTATTCATTGGACTATCTAATGGATAAACTGTAAAATTCTGTAATCAATGTCCTTCTTTTCTCACATACAGATAGAACTGCTTTATGTCTACAGCACATGTTCCTGAATTCTGCCAAATGCTTGATTCCACAGTTTCTCAAATGGGGCTGTTTTGTGTATGTACAACATTTTCTTTTAAAATAGGCTTCTTCACATCAGCTTTGAGATAATCTGCTTTATGCTAGTTATGTCTGCGTCCCTTTCTTTTTGTGTTTGTTCTACTTTTAAACTTGCAACCCATATTAACTTTATTAATTCTTAAGACACTTCACTGCGTCCACATGGCCTTTTCATTAAGTTCCTATAGTCTTTTTTCACAGCTAGTCCCTGTAGCACTTTTGCACAGCAAGTTTTTCTATATTGTTCCTATACTGAAGAATGCTAAATTCAGTTTAAGTAGCTCATTATTTGTATACAAACCAGATAAAACAGTGATGTTCAGCATATTTATTTACTTTAGAATGTGTCATACTGAGAGGATGTAATGCTGATTATAAGAACAAGTAACTGTCTTCCAAAATACTTTTCACTGCAATCAACCACTAGGTTATTTGTAACCCATATTTGTATTTTAAGTAGTTATCAGTCAGTGTAAAATTACTTTTGCAATTATTCTCATGCTGTATTTGTATTTTTTAAGAAGTTACCAGTCGTCATAAAATAAATTTTGGATATATACTCACACTGTGATTATATTTTATGTGTCTTGCCCCATGTTATAATATTAGGAGGTGGATGGTAATCAGTTTGCTTAATAACTTAGTGCAGGGGTATTTTTATGGAACAGTAAGTATTGTCATCTTTACATAGGAGTGATACAAGTGGTACCATATTGGTTTCATGATATTTTTACCTGTCAGGCAATGTTACACATTCTATGGCCCATAACAGTGCTGCTGATTTTTTTTAATAGAACAAAAGAAAAACAATGGACATGAAACAAATACAACCACCTACTATCAGAAATTGTATATTTCTGAGTAATTTAGAAGCTACCTTTTGACTAAAATTAGAAATTTATTAAAACTCTGTGCATAGTTAATATAGTTTCCTAACAGAAAAAATGCAGTTATAGGCGCTGTTCTCCAGTAACAATAAAGGTTTTCCTCATAATAAAATGTGGAAACTCAGTTTCAATAAATTCAAGGTCCAAGTCCAACAGACCACTAGGTAAAACATTTCAAGACACCAATTTATTTGACAAAAAAAACAGATTAAGCGCTTTCATCTTCCATATGGAGACTTCATCAGAATCTGTTACACATACAAATCTTCAGTTTAAATACATCTAAGTAAAACACACTTAATTAATCTTGACTTCTAATAGGCTGGCCATTAATTGACACTAATTAACATTGAAGTAATGCTGAACCAAACCTTTGGTAATTTACACTTGAATGTTAATACAAAGTTGTAGAGGTTCATAGGAATTCATGATCTTAACA
This sequence comes from Protopterus annectens, assembly GCF_019279795.1. Classification (NCBI taxonomy): domain Eukaryota; kingdom Metazoa; phylum Chordata; order Ceratodontiformes; family Protopteridae; genus Protopterus; species Protopterus annectens. Next base: position 1,354,292,272 of record NC_056743.1, on the reverse strand, counting down.
TTTCATAATTTTGTTTCCAACTTATATAAATGTTGTAAAAATTAAATATAAGTAAAATCATCAAAGAAATTGTGACAGGAAATACTCATTTCTTATTAATACATTAGTTTGGTGTATAGATAGTAACATTTGTACTACCACATCTCAAGAACGTGTCAATGTCAACGAGAATTGTATAAACAATATAGAGAGAAATGTTGGGTCTAATGTAGTTATTTTATCTAAAGACAATTTTTTTATTTATAACTACACAGATGTTGAGGTAAAACAAGAGCATTTCAATTTGTTTACAAAAGGTTTCACATTTGTCCCAGTTAAAAAACCTGGGATTGATGAAATCCTATTAGATATCAGGCTATTCACTAGGAAGTTGAATTTATTTCACATGATCAAAGAAAGGAATACTAAATACAAAAAAACTAATCTCAAGAAAGCCAGTACTTTTAACCCCCAATACACCAAGACATATTGAATTTTGAAAGATGTGTCATGGGTACAATAAGGGATGGATACAAGAAACATTTACCCACAGGACACAATTTGACTAAGAATGAAATTTGTACTCTACAACAATTAAGTGACAATGTTAATTTGCGGATAATAAAACCTGATAAAGGTGGAGGGGTAGTGCTGATGGATACATGGGTCTATACTAAGAGAATATGTGATATACTGGACAAAGGTAGTAGGTATAGGCTAGTATCTAGGAATGAAGTGAATATTTCTTACAGAAAAATAGACATGATTTTAGAAGACAATTTACTACAAGGTCTAATAGACAATGAATTATACAATTTTCTAAGAGTAACAAAACCAGTTATTCCAGCAATATTTGGTATACCTAAGGTGCACAAGGACAAAGAAAGTCCACCTTTAAGACCAATTGTGTCCTCACAAGGGTCAAAAACACAACCGCTTGCAATTTTTGTGGGCGTCAAACTAAAAGAATTTTATAAGAAATTTCCACACATTTTAATAGATTCATGGGATTTCTTATCTAAAATAGGTGGCACCCAGTACAGGGATGGTATTGTTTTTTTGACAATTGATGTGAGAGATTTATTTTCGGTCATTCCACACCAAATTGGGTTGGAATGGTTTGAAAATATGATAGTGGAGATGAAAATTCTTACAGTTGATGATTTTAAGCTAGTTATGGAAAATATGGAACTTGTTTTGAAGTATAACTACATTTATTTTCAAGGAGATTTATACCACCAAACAGATGGGGTTGCCATGGGATCTGCCTGTGCCCCCATTTACGCAAACATTATAATGTTATTCTGGGAAAAATATTTTGTCTTTAGTTCCACTTTTTACAAACATATTGTAGGCTATTATAGATTCTTGGACGATATATTTATTTTGTGGGAAGGACCCGAAGATGAAATTAATAAATTTATTACACACATCAATCAGAGTACAGAATTTCTCGAGTTTACTTACGATTCAGACTCAGAAGAAATACATTATTTGGATGTTAAATTGACAAAAGATAGAATAAACAAAAAAATTCAAATCTAGAATTTTTCAGAAGGAATGTTACTCAAATTCTTTTTTACATTTTAAGAGTGACCATCCCTACCACTCAAAGATGAATATAATAAAAGGACAAATGATTAGAGTAGCTAGAATGGCTTCTGACAAAACAGAACTGATGGAAGAAATGGAAATACTACACAATATGTTCAAGGAAAGGGGATATCCTGACCACATGATTGAATCAAACAAAAAAGTTGTAATAGATAGATTGGATACATTATACAAACCCCTACTAACAAATATAGGTACTATTGGGGTAGAAAATATGTTTAGCACCAGAAAAGATGAGGAAGAGAAACTTCCTTTTTTGGTTTTGACATACTTTAATGGTGTCAGATGGATTAAAAAATGCATCAACGATGCATGGGGAATGTTTAGTAAAATGTCTAATAAGACAGATGTTTTCCAATTACCACTTAGATATGCTTTTAGGAAGAATAGAAATTTGAAAAATATACTTGAGAAAAAGAAAAACATTCCAAGTGGAGCAAGTAGTAAATATGGTACTTTTAGATGTGGTAGGTGTGCACAATGTGTTTTTATGGCAGATACTAAAGAATTGGAACTACCAAATATAGATTTGAAATTGATAGGTGGTAAATACTACAGTTGTTACACAAAAGGGGTGGTATATTTGTGTTACTGTAAGAAATGTCTGAAATACTACATAGGGAAAACTGAACGTAATTTAAGGGCACGTATATATGAACACAATAGAGATATTATCAAAATGAACAACAACAACGCCTTATTTAGACATACCCGGATATGTAGAGATGCAGATTTTAAATTTTGGATATTGGAAGAGGTGGTGAAGCAAGAGAGGGGGGGATTGGGAAACCAAACTGGAATTTAGGGAGATGGTTTGGCAGTTAAGGTTGGACGCATGTGGAAATTATGGCTTGAATGACCACATATCCATCAACCCAGCCCTTAAGATTCTTGCTGATGACCCAAAGAGACATCGATAGATGGTTAACTGTTGTAACTTATGCAAATAAATAAATAAATAAAATATTCAGATTCAGTCCTTATGGAGCATGTACATATAATATATTTTATTTTTATTAAGGGTGTAGCTTAAAATATAGTTGTTAACACTATTTAAGGTACAAAAATAAATGTGGTTTTAACATACAATATTTTTATACTATATATATATTTTACATACATTTTATATATATTTTTATATATATTTTTTATATTTTTATATATTTATTGTTATTTATACACAAAACTAATGTATTAATAAGAAATGAGTATTTCCTCTCACAATTTCTTTGATGATTTTACTTATATTTAATTTTTACAACATTTATATAAGTTGGAAACAAAATTATGAAACGTTAAGATCATGAATTCCTATGAACCTCTACAACTTTGTATTAACATTCAAGTATAAATTACCAAAGGTTTGGTTCAGCATTACCTCAGTGTTAATTAGTGTCAATTAATGGCCAGCCTATTAGAAATCAAGATTAATTAAGTGTGTTTTACTTAGATGTATTTAAACTGAAGATTTGTATGTGTAACAGATTCTGATGAAGTCTCCATATGGGAGATGAAAGCGCTTAATCTGTTTTTTTTGTCAAATAAATTGGTGTCTTGAAATGTTTTACCTAGTGGTCTGTTGGACTTGGACCTTGAATTTATTGAAACTGAGTTTCCATGTTTTATTAAGAGGAAAACCTTTATTGTTACTGGAGAACAGCGCCTATAACTGCATTTTTTCTGTTTTGAAGTTGTGTGCTTTTCGGTTACTAATATAGTTTCCTCCCCTTTATTTCACCATTTTGCTGCTTTATTTATGTTATACAGTAATTAAATTACCACTCAATTAACAGGGGACCATGCTAATTACAGATTGTTTCTAAAAATGCATACACTCTTTCCTGTATGGGTTGGCCCACCCAATTCACCAATGCTTCAGCTGGGCTCACTTTACCCCTCTACCCCAATTCATACCCATACCGTCTTTATATAAATTTAAAGTCTAATATCTCTAATACCTTTACAACAACCAATTGTGCCCCACTAATTACTCCTTAATAGTGCTCCCACCTCATATTTCATCCTACTCAAAAAATATTTCTACTAAATCCCATCTTCACTCTCCCATCTACAAACTACAGAAGCCAATTTCTTTCTCATTTATGTATAAACTGCTATTTCTATATTTCTTTACTATACAAAAATAAGAGAAAACAGCTTTTTTCCTTGTCTTTACTATAAGAAAAAAAATATCTCCAAGCATATTAAATCACTCACATTTCCTCCCATGCAAAAGCAAATTATCCATTTCTCTTTCGTCCTCTAATGATACTAAGGAAATAAATCTTACTGTTTCACTCTCACTAAAATTCAACTTCTCTCTATTTTCTTACAATAACCATATCTCATTTCTCCTTGTTTACACTAACATTTCTACACTCATAGACATTATATGATACCCACAAGCCTGCATTGCTCTTATTCCCCCCTACTCTTAATGTATTTCACCTCCATGCTATCAAACCATCCCTCACCTTCCATCTCACACCTCCTCGATAGAATGCTTCAGTATCGAGAAATCCTACTATAGTATTTTGCTGCATTTTCATTTAAGAGACACTACATTTGTCAGAACTCATATACTGCCCACAGGATGCAACATGCAAAGACTGGATAAACATAAAAAAGAAAGCAAGTGAACTACTCATAATCTATGAAAACTCCTGTGAACTCACTCTCTATCCACTTACCCCATCCCCATCCATCACTAAGCAATGCAGAAATACCAATCTTTCAACTTAAATAATCATAAGAATTTAATTCCCTGGTAGTAACACTGAAACTGCAGAAGAACTATTCTCTTGCTTCACATCAAAAATCAATAAATTAACTATCCTATTGGGTGAATTCAGTATTGATTGGCAAACACTGCAAAGTGAACCTTCAAGCACTTCCATAAACGTGCAGTTTCAACCAACGTAGCTCCACCCCAACAAGCTATAATAAAATAGTGATAAAAAATCTACCCCTCGCTGGATACTCAGCAGCTTTCCACGCAACATCACTACTAGTGGTACACTCCCTGCCACCATAAGCTACCACCTACCCACTTTTGCAATTAGAATCATAACTCTATTCAAACGCAACATGACTATAGGCAAAGTAGAGAAGCTGTCTTCTTTCCAAAAAGACCACTTCATCAAAAACCTAAAATCCATCAACTGAAAGCCACTAAAAAAACTACCTATGGATGAAGTTCTTACTGTTTTTAATGCAACATTCTTAAATGTCCTGAATGATCATGCCTCAGTTAGAATCAAAATAGTAAACTCTATTCCTGCACCTTTGCTGCCTGATCAAATTGAGCAACTGATGCAAAAGAGGGCTAAATCATGAAATACATGCTAAAACTCAGGCACTTAAACAAACTTTCAGGCCTTCAAACATCTAAAAAGGTAACTAAAAATAGAATTAAACTTGACAATAAACATATTACATAAACTTCCAAAATTCATCACAATACAAACTAAAAGTTTTCTGATCCTCAGTAAATAAGCTCCTAAACCCTAGTCATATATCTTAACCATCACCATCTATAATCTCTCAAATTGATAAATTGCCACAAAGTTTAACACTCGCATATTACAATCTATCCCCTCCCTAAATAATCCTACTCCACCTCCTAGCGCCTTTTTAGTAACCCAACATACCGGGGCAAAATCTTCTTCTTTCAACCAATTTCTACCTCAAGCATAAAAAAAATGCTTCTTCATAAAATGATACCCTCTGCTCTGGCTCCAGATAACCCCCCCCCCAGAATTTATCAAAATCTCAGATGATGCCTAAGCTAATCTTGTCTCCATTCTGATGAACTGAGCTGGTACTAAAAACTATGTCCCTAAATTCTGGAGAAAATCATTCAGAACTTCCTCCAAACAAATCTGCTCCTCAACAGAGATCACCAGCTTCAGGCCATTAGCAGTTATGTCACATTTATCTAAAATACAAGAAAATGCACCCAAACTCAGTTAATGAAGTTCATCACCCCAAAATTTATCCTCTCTCCAGCACAACTTTGTTTTTTGTCTCTTTTACAGCACAACTACAACTCTCTTCCATTTCACCTCAACCATCGATCAGAACAGAAATACAGGTAAATTCATTTCATATATCTTCCATCCATCTATCTATCTATCTATCTATCTATCTATCTATCTATCTATCTATCTATCTATATCTATCATAAGCCTTTGCAACAGTTTGCCATTCAAAATGACTTCAGCAATTATGCTCCCTAGGGCTTCATAACATTTTACTGTCCTGGTTTGAAAGCTATTTGTCCACTAGGTATCCTGCAGTAAAATTTAAAAAAAAATGCATCTCTCCCTTTCTCACCATATCAGTAGGTTTCCTCCAAGGTTCCATACTTGGTCCCTATTTATCAATAATTTTATAATCAGTCTTCACACTATCAGTGAACGTGCCACCATTGTTCAATATGCTGATGACTGTACTCTGATCTGTACTGCCAATCCATTTTTACTTAGTTTGTTTACCAGGGTAGTACACTGATCACAATAAACGATTTGCACGTGCATCCTAGATAAAACTTTTCAAAGCTTTCCCAGGAACCCCTTACTTTTAATGCTTGGCTTGGTAACCAACAGGTTCTACTAAACCCCAAAACAATCAAAGTTTGTTCTGTTTACTTTCAAACAACTAGATGAGAAGAAAATACACTGTAAAACAACCTCTTACATTAATATAGTAATTCATCTGGTAACCAATACCAAGCTTCTTGGTGTCATAATTGATGTCAAACTAAAATCCGACAATTACGTACATGAAACTATGAAGAAAACACACCAAAAAGTTGATGCCCTTTACAGGATTAAATAATATCTGACTGATTCTGCTAGAAAACACATTGTTCATCTTCTCCCATCCCTTGTTTATGTATCACCAAAGCGCATGAACCTCCAATTCACCCAACTAATTATTCCAAAGCAATGTTATAACAAAATCGCTAAATCTGCAGCAGATATGTCTTACAAATCCCATCACTGCATTACCATTAAACAACTTTAGTCCCAGAAGTAGAACACAATGCCTCTCACAATAGTCAACAATTCTCACCTTTCTGTATATATCACACCAATATCCTAATCTAAGTAATATTCCCCCAGCATTAATCTTCAGCTAGATCTCTTTAAACTACAGATAAAACTCTCCATTCCATCAATAAAACTAATAACATGGCTGGTGACTCACTGTATTCTCCCTCTGTTGCCAGACTATGGCACTCTATCCCTCATTCTCTAAGACAATTAACTGACACAACCCAACTCAAACATTACCCTATGACCTCTTGGTTGTGCTCATGTAGTTCCCTGAGTTAACCCAGTCCTATTGCATTCCAACTATTCAACTGCTTACCTGTCTAAACTGCACTGCTGAAAATGATTAACTATTTTATTCAATATAACCTGCTCACCCGGCACACCAGGCCTCATTACAGTTTTGATAGTTTTTACTTTTAGAACACTTACTCTCTGCTATTAAAATAACATATTTTTTGAGAAAAAACTGCTTGCTTACACTTTGTGAACTCTATTAAAATTATGAACATTTTTATATTGTCCACTGTCTGCACTGTATTCTGAATATGTATAATTTAACATCTATTGTAGTTGTACTTTTATTGCATTTTCATGAAATATGTAAAAGTCTAGCTTCTGTTTTTCTCATGTTTTACTTTGTTTACTGTTGAAGTGTTTCTCTCCCAGTCTCTACTGAAAAGGGGCCACTAATGGCCATGTTTGACTAGCAAATACATAAAAATATAAATATATCTTTAAGAGTAACCTCAACATAGTTTATGACATTTTGCATGTTTCGTTTTATATTCAATCAATGACATCAAATAGATAAGTTTTCTAAAATGATCAATAACGCATCTGATCTTAAAAAATATCAGTTAAGGGAATACTATCTTCTCCTTTTCTACGGAAAAATGCCTATTCTTATGCATGTCAAAATATGAACATATCTTCCTATTGCCTCCCCATAATAACTACCTAATTATGTAAAATCATATATAGCTATGGAAAGAAATGTTTTCATTGCTGGTCTTATCGGTACCTCATCCTCTATTATGTTATATTTCTTTTTTTTTTTTACAGGCATATGATCTTGCATAGGTTAATAGATTCATAGGTAGGTACTAGGTTATCAGCCCTGGGGCCTATACAAGCCCAGCCAAAAAGGTACCCTGGCTTTTTCCACCCAAGAAAATTATTTTCCTGTGCCACTGTCGAGCAGAGCCACAGAGATGATCCCTGGGGTGAATTTCCTATTTCCCATCCAATCATCAAGATTTTTCTTGAAGAGTGCTAATGAGGAGCTTTGTTTGATATAGATAGGTAGTTTATTCCAGAGTATGGGAAGTCTCTGGGACAAGAATCTATCCCTCCGGCATGTTCTGTTTGTTGTGGTGACAAGGTTTAGGTCCCTAGAGCATGTAGCTCGGAGGGATTGGGATTTCTTTAAGTGGAGCATGTCCAACAGCTCTGGGTTTGACATAGCTTTGTATGTTAGGCAGAGATCACCTCTGAGTAGGCGATATGCAACGGAGTAAAGCTGAAGTTTTTTTAGACAGTCTGCGTAGGGCATCTGTTTGAGGCCGGTAATCCTCTTTGTGAGGTATTTCTGCGGCCTTTCCAGTTGTTGCAGATGTCTTGTGAGGTACATACCAAAAGGGGCATTGTACTCTGTAAAGGGGTCTAATGAGTGATGAGTAGAGGGGAACAATGACCTCTTTTTTTCTGGATGAGAAACCTTTTGTGATGAGGTGCCATGTAGAAGGATTTCCTGACTACTGCGGTGATGTGATTATCAAAAGAGAGACTACTGTCCACCTGTGTCCCAAGGTCTCTTATCACACTTTCGAGAGCAGCTCTCACCTGGGCATCTGAGATGTTTGGGAGGCTGGACTCTGGTGGATAGATATTTCTCCTTTTAGGGGAGAATTTGCACTGAACCTGTCTGCCAGTATGTTGGCAATGTCTGTGGGTTCAGTGATTTTTTAATCATTTTGGACTAATTCTGAGCATATCTGGGAGTTTCCACCCAGGTTTCTAACATAGCTAAAGAAGGCTTTATGATTGTCTTTGTGTCATTAGCGATTTTTCTCTCAAAGTTGGCATTGGATGATTTTATGAGTGATCGTAGTTTTCTGCTAGTATTGATCAGAGATGCCTTCCTTTTAGGGATTTTGCTCTGTCATGAAGTAGGTTTCTCCTCTTATTGTAGAGTTTGTTTATGGCTGGGGTCCACCAGACTGGGCGCCTGCCTTTGGTGGAAAGGGTCTTGATTTTATTAAAGGATTGCTTGATCCATACATTCCTGGAGGTGCTCGTGTAAGGCATTTGGGCGGTTTCAGCAGCGGTTGGGTTTCAGCAGCTTGGGGTTGTTTCCCACTGGCCTCGGGGCCTTGAAGGATACCACTCAGTCTTAAGAAGTGTGAAGTTTGCTTTTGAGAAGTTCTTCACTGTGGTCTTTTTTTTTGGGGGAGGTGGGGGGGATGTGGATCTCCAGTGAGATTAATTTATGGTCTGATCTCACCAATGAGGGATATACTTCCGTGTGGAGCATTTTGTCCCCATGTTTGTGATGATCAGGTCTAGTATATTTTCTCCTCTTGTGGGAATGGTGACTAGTTGTTCCATAGCATTTGAGTTTATGAACTCAAGGAACCTTTGGGCTAGGGTGTTGGGGCTTGAGTAATGTTCCCAGTCTATGTTTGGGTAGTTGAAGTCACCCAATATGATGGTGTTTGGAGAGACATTCATACTCTCCAGTGTCTTCAGGAAGGCTGTGTGGGTTTCCTGAGTTTGAGAAGGTGGTCTGTAGCATGTTACAAACTGTAGTGCAGTTTTACCTATGGTTAATTGCACCTGGATGGTCTCCGATGCTTTGTGCGTTGCCACTAACCTGGAGGTGTGGGTATCCTTTATGAATATGGATATTCCCCCTCCTTTTGTGGTTCGGTCCGGATTTTGGGGCCAGAACGCATGATATGAGGTATAACCTGACATTTATCTAAAATACAAGAAAATGCACCCAAACTCAGTTAATGAAGTTCATCACCCCAAAAATTATCCTCTCTCCAGCACAACTTTGTTTTTTGTCTCTTTTACAGCACAACTACAGCTCTCTTCCATTTCACCTCAACCATCGATCAGAACAGAAATACAGGTAAATTCATTTCATCTATCTTCCATCCATCTATCTATCTATCTATCTATCTATCTATCTATCTATCTATCTATCTATCTATCTATATCTATCATAAGCCTTTGCAACAGTTTTCCATTCAAAATAACTTCAGCAATTCTGCTCCCTAAGGCTTCATAACATCTTACTCCCCTGGTTTGAAAGCTATTTATCCACTAGGTATCAAGCAGTAAAATGAAAAAAAAAGCATATCTCCCTTTCTCACCATATCAGTAGGTTTCCTCCAAGGTTCCATACTTGGTCCCTATTTATCAATAATTTCATAATTAGTCTTCACACTGTCAGTGAACGTGCCACCATTGTTCAATATGCTGATGACTGTACTCTGACCTGTACTACCAATCCATTTTTACTTAGTTTGTTTACCAGGGTAGTACACTGATAAACAATACAGGTGCATCCTGGATAAAACATTTCAAAGCTTTCCCAGGAACCCCTTACTTTTAATGCTTGGCTTGGTAACCAACAGGTTCTACTAAACCCCAAAACAATCAAAGTTTGTTCTGTTTACTTTCAAACAACTAGATGAGAAGAAAATACACTGTAAAATAACCACTTACATTAATATAGTAATTCATCTGGTAACCAATACCAAGCTTCTTGGTGTCACAACTGATGTCAAACTAAAATCCGACAATTACATACATGACACTATGAAGAAAACACAGCAAAAAGTCGATGCCCTTTACAGGATTAAATAATACCTGACTGATTCTGCTAGAAAACACATTGTTTATCTTCTCCCATCCCTTGTTTATATATCACCAAAGCATATGAACCTCCAATTCACCCAACTAATTATTCCAAAGCAATGCTATAACAAAATCGCTAAATTTGTGGCAGATATGTCTTACAAATCCCATCACTGCATTACCATTAAACAATGTTACTCTCAGAAGTAGAACACGATGCCTCTCACAATAGTCAACAATTCTCACCTTTCTGTATATATCACACCAATATTCTAATCTAAGTAATATTCCCACAGCATTACTCTTCGGCTAGATCTCTTTAAACTACAGATAAAACTCTCCATTCCATCAATAAAACTAATAACATGGCTGGTGACTCACTGTATTCTCCCTCTGTTGCCAGACTATGGAACTCTATCCCTCATTCTCTAAGACAATTAACTGACACAACCCAACTCAAGCATTACCCTATGACCTCTTGGTTGTGCTCATGTAGTTCCCTGAGTTAACCCAATCCTATTGCATTCCAACTATTCAACTGCTTACCTGTGTAAACTGCACTGCTGCAAATGATTAACTATTTTATTCAATATAACCTGCTCACCCTGTACACCAGGCCTCATTATAGTTTTGATAGTTTTTACTTCTAGAACACTTATTCTCTGCTATTAAAATGACATATTTTATAAGAAAACAACTGCTTGCTTGCACATGTTGTGAACTCTATTAACATTATGAACATTTTTATATTGTCCACTGTCTGCACTGTATTCTGAATATGTATAATTTAACATCTATTGTAGTTGTACTTTTATTGCATTTTCATGAAATATGTAAAAGTCTAGCTTCTGTTTTTCTCATGTTTTACTTTGTTTACTGCTGAAGCGTTTCTCTCCCAGTCTCTACTGAAAAGGGGCCATTAATGGCCCTGTTTGACTAGCAAATACATAAAAATATAAATGTATCTTTAGGAGTAACCTCAACACATTTTATGACGTTTTGCATGTTTCGTTTTATATTCAATCAATGATATCAAACAGATAAGTTTTCTAAAATGATCAATAATGCATCTGATCTTAAAAAGTGTCAGTTACGGGAATACTATCTTCTCCTTTTCTACTGAAAAATGCCTATTCTTATGCATGCCAAAATCTGAACATCTGGTCCTATTGCCTCCCCATAATAACTACCCACTTGTGTAAAATCTAATACAGCAATGGAAAGAAATGTTTTCATTGTTGGTCTTATCGGTACCTCATCCTCTTATGTTATATTTCTTTTTTTTTTTTTGCAGGCATATGATCTTGCATAGGTTAATAGATTCATAGGTAGGTACTAGGTTATCAGCCCTGGGGCCTATAAGGCCCAGCCTTTCCTGTGCCACTGTCGAAGCAGAGCCACAGAGATGATCCCTGGGGAATTTTTTATTTCCCATCCAATCATCAAGATTTTTCTTGAAGAGTGCTAATGAGGAGCTTTGTTTGATATAGATAGGTAGTTTATTCCAGAGTATGGGGTCTCTCTCTGAAGAATCTATCCCCTCCGGCATCTTCTGTTTGTTGTGGTGACAAGGTTTAGGTCCCTCCCTAGAGCATGTAGGAGGGATTGGGATTTCTTTTTTTAAGTGGAGCATGTCCAGGTTTGTTGACATAGCCTCTGTAAAGGGTCTAATGTCTAATGAGTGATGAGTAGTGATGAGGTGCCATGTAGAAGGATTTTGACTACTGCGGTGATGTGATTATCAAAGAAAAGACTGTACTGTCCACCTGTGTCCCAGGGTCTCTATCACGTATACTACCACCTATGCTGGATGACAAACTTTTTGGCACTGAGCTTGAGGCCATGGCTTTGACACCAGGCATCTGTCTCAGTGGGGACACCCCTTTGTAGGATGCCGGAGTTTCAATTATGGCTCCTGGTTTGCAGTCATCTGAGAACTTCATTAGCCAAAGACCTTCTGTGTTAGCCTGTACTCAGAAGTAGATATACCAAACAGGAGAGGGGACCCAGGACTGAACCCTGTGGTACTCCACTTGTCACTGGTTTGAAGTCGGATTTGGAGTCTGCTACTTTCACTGTGTGGGTTCTGTCAGTGAGCCAATTGGCAACCCATCTTGTGACATAGGGATTTATACCTAGTTTAGTGAGTTTATCTATAATTCCAGAGTGGAGGATGGTGTTGAAAGCCTTGGCAAGATCTAGATAGGCTGTGTGAACCACCTTACCCTTGTCCATGGCTTTGGTGACTGCTTCAAAGAAGTCTGTCAGGTTTAGGAGACATGATCTGCCTTTTACAAACCTGAACTGGGTGGAGTCCAGAGTTTGGAGATTACCAATGTCTTTGTTAATAAGTTCCATGATGATACGTTCCATGGCCTTGCAGACCAGGCTCGTCAGGCTAATGGGGCGGTAGTTCCCAGGGTCTGTGGTGGCTCCCCCCTTGTGGAGTGGGATAACCATCTCTGTGGGCCATTCAGCAGGCACAAAGCCTGAGGTGAGGCTATGATTGAAGATGGTACATAGGTGGGGTGCCAGTTCATTATGTAGTTCGTGTAGAACGCAGCCTGGGATGTTGTCTGATCCCATGGATGCTGTGTTCTTGGCTTTGGAGAGTGTGGTTTTTACCTGTGCAGCAGTGATTACAGGAACTTTGCATTCTTCTGGTATAGAGATAGGTTTTTAGGGGGTTAGAGGGGGCTAAAGTTAGCACTGAGCCTATCTGCCAGGATGTTGGCAATATCAGTTGGGTCTGTATATTTAGTGCCATTGTACTGTAACTCAGAGCAGATCTGAGTGTTGCCATTGAGATTCTTGACATAGCTAGAGAATGCTTTGTGGTTGTCTTTAGAATCAGTGGCAATTTTGTTTTCGTAACTAGCTTTGGAGGATTTTATCAGGGATCGCAGCTTCTTACTGAGGCTGACCAGGGAGCTCCTCCACTCATGGGATTTTACTCTCTTTTGCAAAAGTTTCTTTCTTCTGTTGTACAGTTTGTTTATGGCAGGGGAACACCAGATTGGCTTCCTTTTTGTTGAAGGATAGCGTCTTGGTTCTCTTTGGGATAGCACAATCCATGCACTCATGTAAGTGCTTATAAAGTGCAATTGTGTAGGAGTCAGTAGTCATAACTGTATTGTCCATCTGCATGGGTGTCATGAAGTTCACCACTTCTGTCTTAAGAAGCATGAAGTTGGCTTTGGAGAAATTTTTTTACCATGGTTTCCTTAATGGGGGGTGGGGGCAGGATGTGGATATCTAGGGTAATTAGCTTATGGTCAGATCGGACCAATGAGGCATTGACTTCACGTGTGGAACACCGGTCACTCATGTTGGTAATGACTAGATCTAGGATATTGTTGCCCCTGGTGGGGGTGTGGATAAGTTGATCCAGGGCATTGGAGTTTATGAATTCCAGAAAGTGTTGAACAAAGGAGTTGGTACATGAGTAGTTTTCCCAGTTAATGGTGGGGTAGTTGAAATCGCCCATTATTAGGGTGTTTGGTTGAACCCCAATATTTTCCAGTACATCAAGAAAAGAGGAGTGGGAATCCTGGGGCATGGTGGGTTATCTGTAGCAAGCTACAATTTGGATTGCAGTTTTGCCCAGAGTTAGTTGCACTTGGATAACCTCAGCTGCATTATGCTGAACAACTAGCCTGGAGGTGTGGATACCCTTAATGAATATGGACACACCTCCGCCTTTGGTGTTCCAGTCCAGGTTACATGGCCAAAACGTGTGGTATGAGTTATAGCCTGGTAGTGCAGGGGTGCTCTCTGGATCCTTGAACCAGGTCTCAGTCACTGCACAGATATCAATGTTCTCCATTTTAAGGAGTGCCTCGAGTGAGTGCATTTTGAGATTTAGACTTCTAGCATTGAGTAGTATCACCCTCAGTTTTTGCTTGCCTGTTCCTGTTATGGTGGTGAATTTGTCATTTGAACCTTGCCTAAAAAAGGCATTATAGAGGCGGTGAGAACCTTAGCCAGTATCCAGAATCCCAGGGGTGGCAGGTGCAGGCCATCTCTGGCAAAGCATCGTGTTCTGTCGACCATGTCATCCCAGGCAGACAGATACTGGATCCCTTTAGAATGGCACCAGAAGCTTAGCCAATTGTTGAAGTCAATCATTTTGTCCTTGTACTGCGGCATCATTCTGGGTGATGGCAGAATTCTACTCAGGGCTAGGGTCATACCTGCCTGGGCTACAAGATCAGAGAGCTCTTCCATGTCTCAAGTCGTTCACACCAACATGGACAATGACAGAGTCATATTTGTATTTGTTGTGGAGTGACCTGAGTGCGTGGGTTATGTGGCAGATCCCGGCACCTGACAGGCAGCTGACAGTAACCTTCTCCTTGTTTAGCCTGGTGAGTGGGACATCAGTGTGCCTGACTATAGAGTCACCTATGACTAGTGTGTTGGGTACGTTGTTTTGCCTTATTGGCTGTGGTTGAGTGGCACACTGAGTCTGCAGTCTATGTGTCATTTGGGTTGTGTTGGGGGTTGGACATTGCTTGCATTTCTGCTTTGGAGGTCTCTGTTGCTTGAGCAGATTATTATTGAGAGCCTCCGCGAATGTTTTTGTGTTTCTATGTGTGGATTTTGGTGGTGTAGATTTAGTGAGACTATGCAATGAGTGTGGTGTGGTGCAAGTGTTTAATTTCTCCTCTTGACTGTCAAGTTCAGTCTTGATTGGAGAGAGCTTTACCTCCAGTTTGGTTAGATAAGTGCATCTCTTACAGGTTGTAGTGTTGGGTGGTAGGAGGTGAGGGTTGTCTGTGTACATGAGGCAATTTCTACATTGCCTCAAGATGCCCAGATTCATCAGATAGACAGGAGAGAACACTGGGAGCTGAACCTTGTACATGCCTGAATAAAAAAAATATTTTCCTCTAGATAAGTGAGGAAAGTGAGTACAAGAGCTGTTTTTATCTAAGCAAGTGAGGAAAGTAAGTACCAAAACTGTTTTCCTCTAGGTAATGAGGAAGGTTGAGTGCTGTAGTAAATAGTAGATTTAGTGCTTACAAGTTCTGAACAACTGCTGATCACGAATAAGCAAATTCAAGTGCTAAAACTAAGAATCTGTATCTGGACTAAACTAGTTACAGGAAAGGGGGGAAACGAGTGCAAATGTGGGCTTTTAAATCAGAAAGTTGAGAGAGATGGAAAAACTGCCCATACGGCCAATAACTACAATTTCTGGGCCAGAACCACTCCTTATGTGGTAGATAGGTTACCTAGTGTTTACCACTCCCACTGATAAGCTAGAAGGCTTCCCTCCAACACAGAAAGCTTGGGGGGGGGGGGCTCAGAAGCTTACATACAGTCTTGGATACAGCAAATCTGAATCTGGACTACACTAGTTGCAGGAAAGGTATATTTATATATATATATATATATATATATATATATATATATATATATATATATATGTGTGTGTGTGTGTGTGTGTGTGTGTGTGTGTGTGTGTGTGTGTGTGTAGCTAAAACAGCAGTAAAAACAATTCAAATGCAGTGCAAGCTAGCACACTTGAGTATGTAGCAATGTTAGACCAAACAGTTTAAAAAATGCAATTAAATGGAAAATTACTAAAAACAATGCAGAATGAGTCCATTAGGTAGAATGAGGTAAAGAGATGGGACTGGGGGGAGTGTACTAGATCAAATCTACATTGGGGGAGGGCAACTGCAAAAACCTCCAAATTTAAACAACAACACAGGAATAGGGAGGATGGGTATGGGAAAACCAACACCTTCAGCAGAGATCTGAAAAACCATACAGTGAAGCAAAAATAACAGTGCACAACTCTGAAGTCAGCCAGCAATGATATAAAATTAGTCAAACAACAATTACCAGTACACAACTCTGAAGTGCCGGAAAAATATACTCAGTTCTGTATATCTCCAGATAGTTTGAATAGCACTCTGTCAGGACACAGGAAGGCTCCAGCAATGATATGTAGACTTTTACTAAGAGGGTCTAATTGTATGCAAGTAATCCTTGAGATAGTCAGATAACACACAGGATGTAAAACCAGTTATACCAACTTAAGACAGAGAAATAGGGGGAGGGGGGAAAAACACCTTCAGCAGAGATCTGATAAACTATACAGTATAGCAAAAATAACAGTGCACAACTCTGAAGTCAGCCAGCAATGATATAAAAATTAGTCAAACAACAATTACCAGTACACAACTCTGAAGTGCCAGAAAAATATACTCAGCTCTGTATATCTCCAGATAGTTTGAAGAGCACTCTGTCAGGACACAGGAAGGCTCCAGCAAGCTTGTATTTATTGAATATATCATATAATTGACCATTGCAATAACTTTGACGTGTCCTCCACTTGTCTTTGCTTATGGTGACCACCCCATATTCCCTATCAGTCCTGTTGTAGGTCTTTGAGACATTTAGAAAGAAGGCTTCAGTAATGTAAGTCAAAACTCAGTTCAGAGAGCCTTAGCTATATATTCACTTAAAAGCAAAGCTCTTAACATTTTTGCATAACAATCATGGACATAACAAAAAATGGGAGGAAAATGACCCCAAAGCTGGGATGTTTGTTTTTAAATCTTACTCTAATTGACTTAACTATTCATGGAACAATAGATTTTACATTGACATGCATGAACTGGATAATAATATGCATAAACCTCTACTGTCTGGCAGTTGAGTAACTGTAATCCTCAGGGATTGGCCAAAAATCAAAAAAATAGAATAAACAGGGCAGAAGTATAGCAAAATCAGCGACATTCTGCAAAACTGGGGACAGGTGACAGATATACTATAAGGGCAGAGAGGTCACTGAAAATATTTCAGTGAGGTACACAACCCATAGTTTTCCCTGTGGGAGGGATATCAGGTATAATTCAGCTCTCAGTGAATCAGGGAAAAATCATAACAGAATCAGGGACAGTTCCAGAAATAATTACAGACAATCACAGACATGTTTAAAATATTACTACTATAAACTTGAAACATTGACAGAATAAGAAAATGTGCATAAATATAAATTTTCTGAAGTAAGAGCAATCTATAACTATTGTTATTGTTTATCAGTTTTAGGAATGATTAAGAGCGACAGACATAAAATTTGAATTGAAATCAGGGACGTCCCTGAAAATCAGGGACAGTTCAGAGGTATGAGTCACTCTCACCCACATTTTCTAGCTGTAGGGCCATAGTAGTTCACAATAAGCTATATTTAGTTCTGAAGGGCTATTTCAAAATGCAGGACTTAAGATGAATCTTTAATTCCATGTAATAGTGGGCTGTAAAACTGAGTTTTGTTAAAGTGAGTTAGGTGAACAATAAGAGTACCTAAAGAAGCTTGCTTTTTGCTCTAGTCCTCTTCTAACACCACTTATATAGACATTGAAAATAATTGATCCCAGAAGTGAACTCTCTTGTAAATCATTTACAACCTTTTTTTCTTTGCTGTTGGTTTATTGGCCCTTAGGTTTGCTATATCATCTGGCTCCATTAACAATTAGCTCAGCACATTGTTGTATATTGCTTTGAAGTTGCTGATATAGCTGAGGAGTGCCTTGCAATTGTCCTTTGCCTGACAGGCTACTTTTACCTCAAACTTAGCTTTGGCAGACTCAATTAGTCCCCTGAGTCACGTATATAATTTGATGAGAAAGCTCTTACATTGCTGAGCATTGCACTTTCTGTTTTTGGACATGAATTTCTTCCTTCTGTTGCACAACCTAATGATAATAGGATTTATCCTATTCTTATTTTAGGTAGGTACAACTAACTCTATGCAGCTGTATTCATGATTGTAAAAGGTTTTATGAATGACTCTTCATAGGCAGCAGTGTTCCCCAAGTTTGAGGGGCTTTAGATTTTGACTGGGTGTCACTTAAAAGTAGGAAGTTTGCCTTTAAATAACTCCTAAAAATTCAAGAGTTAGCTGGTGAAACAGATTTTTATTTTGAAAGAGACAGTTTATAGTCTGACCTGACCAGTGAGGACATTATTCTTGGGGGGTGCAATATTCCCCCATGTTGGTGAAGATTAGGTCAAGGATATTTGCACCCCTAGTGAACATTTGGACTAACTAATATGGTCATCTATGCTGACAAAATCCAAAAATCTTTTGGCCTTCAAGTCTGGGGGTCATATATAATTCCCAGTTTATATAGGGATAGTTAAAGTCAACCATGAATATGGTGTTAGATTGAATGAGGATTGTCTGTGGTTCATTTATGTAGGTTATGTGGGTTTCCTGGATCATAGACAGGCTTCTATAGCTCTCAAAGATATGGTGTGGGACTTTGCTTATGGTGAGTTGTGCATGGAGAAGCTCAAGTGTATCATATTACTTAACCAGCCCTGAGGTGTGATTGTTTTTGATATAAATTGAGAGACTTCCACCTTTTGTCCCTTTCTGGGCAGTAGCTGGTCTAACTGCATGAAAGGTATAATGCCAGAGCATTCTCTGTAGCTTTAATAATGTCTTAGTAACTACACAGACATCACTCTTCTCCAGGCTGAGGAGCCTGCAGGGAATGGAGTTTTTTGCTTAGACTCCTGACATTGAGCAGCATCACCTTTAGATTATCCCGGGTTGGTCTAGTTATGTTAGATGGTGTACCAGGTTGGCAATGCCCACAAGAAGACATTATGGGGATGGACAAGGTTTTGACAGCCTAGAGGGCACAGGTGTACACTCTCCCTGGAAAAACAGCATGGTTTGTCAAAATATCCTCCTAGATCAACAAATATTGTACTCCCTTGGAGTGACATGAAAAACTAAGCAAATCCTGGTGCTGATAAGCAACTTACCATAACCTTCTCCTTGTTCTGCCTGGTGAGTAGGACATCGATTTACATCACAATGGAGCCTCCTATGACCAAGATATTGGATTGTGTCATGGTGGGTGTTGCTGCAGCAGTGTGTTTTTGAGGTTGCCGAGGATACATATTGTGATTTCTGTGCCTAGGAGGCCTTTGAAGTTTGAGTAGATTACTTTTAGATTACTTTTAAGAGCCACATTATACGTGGGTCTCTGTGTTTGTGCTGTACTGAGTGTGATTGGTATTTTGTGGTGTTGTGTGTTTCTGACAACCTGTTTGGTAATTATAATGGTTTATGTTAGAGCATTGCTTCCAAAGACAGTGTATAAGTACATCTCTCACATACTGAATCAGATTGTTTGAGAATTAGATGGTTGTCAGTAAACATGAGACAGAGTCTGAGTAGTCTCAGGATGCCCAACTCTGTCAAATACAGATATATTGTTTCAGAAATCTATGCACTGTGGATTTCAGTGGGAGTGGTAAGTAAGGCTGTCAACAGTGACCAGAATATATAGCTGATTTGCTTGGATAAGGAAGACAGTCTTAGTCTAATCTCAATCTTAAGTTCAAACTTTGAGTCTAAGGTGATTCTTCAGCGCCAGGTAGAATAAAAAGATAAGATGAGATTGGGAGGAGTTTTCAAAGCTAAATTAAAAGCAGGGGCAAACAATTCAAAAGCCACTAACTTCAAAAGGCAGAACAAAGAATGAATGGGTGAGTGGAAAAAATCATCAGCAAAGACTAAGCTTTGTTTAAACAGAGCTCTGCAACACTTTCAAATGTTTCAACTGCATCCAGAGCCATCCAAGCTAAGATAATATTTTCTTTTTTGATTATTGCACTTGTACTTGCTTTATATAGTGATAGCTACTGCTTTTGAACATTTTTAAAGCATTTATTTAATTTTGTGGCAAAAATCATTTCTCTGTTTGATGATTTTTTTTCTAGTTCTATTTGCTCCAGATCACCTTGCAGAAGGGCAAATTAAAAAGTAACTTAGTTGTTTGGTAATTGTTTGTCATTTAATTTGCTCTTGAGAACTACCTTTACAGTGCTTTGACATTAAGAGACTCCTGGATAATCCAGATTGAGGCAAAAGATATTTACCTGGTCTCTCTGGGTTAGGAAGCACTACAGGGAGCTTAGAGTGTGGTTGTTTAATGGCATGAGGGCATAGGAGTCAGTTTTTAAGCATTTTTCTCTACTACTAATCAGGAGTTTGCAAGGCCCTGTGCTCACTTAAACAGAGCTCTGCAATGCTTTTCAAGTGTTTTAACTGAATACAAAGATATCCAGGCTAAGATAAAAGTATTTTCTAGTCTTATTGTACTTGAACTTGATTTATACTGTGATAAGTACTGGTTTTGAGTATTTTTAAAACATTTGTTTAATTATGTGGCAACATCATAATTTCTCTGTTTGTTGTCCTGTTCTAGTTCTGTTTGCCTCCAGATGACTTGCAGAAGGGTGAATTAGCCATGGACTTATTTGTCTGTCAGTTGTTTGTTGTTTAACCTGCACTTGTGAGCTACCTTAGCTGAGCTTTTACATTAAGAAATTCCAGGATCCTCCATCTTGTGGCAGAAGGTGTTTACCTGGTCTCTCTGGGTTGAGAAACACTCTAGGGAGCTTAAAGTGTGGTTATTTATTAGATAGAAGGCATAGGAGTCAGTTTTCAAGCTTTTGCAGTGCTATAAAACAGGTGAGTTTGCATGATGCTGCCCACCACTCAGCAGCTGTTAGCAGTGCCCCCTATAGTAGCAAATGTCTAGACAATAAAAGTTCCCTATAAAGTTAGGATTAGGTCTAAAACCTGTTAAACAATGTGGCATTTGTGGAAATAAGCTTAGAGAAGCTAGCTTGCACATAGCACAGCACTACAATATTCTAGCACAATACACATCTTGCC
The DNA here is from genome assembly GCF_019279795.1 of Protopterus annectens. Taxonomy (NCBI): domain Eukaryota; kingdom Metazoa; phylum Chordata; order Ceratodontiformes; family Protopteridae; genus Protopterus; species Protopterus annectens. The sequence continues at coordinate 1,354,271,035 of NC_056743.1, read as the reverse complement.
CTTAACCCAGAAACTAGTTTGTATATGCAATAGCATAACCACGTTCTAGCACTATATGACATCTTGCACTTAACCTCAGAAACTACCCCAGAAGACTTTTATTAAAACTCAATTCTTTATCCTAAACAGCCCACCCTATTACGGTACTAGACAGTATGGATATGCAATTTCCTAATATCTCTGTAACCATCTTGGTAGACTTGGCATCCTAAGCAATGTGATAGCTGTCTCATGTTCTCAGACAACCAGTTAACCATTAAAGAAAATGACACAGTATTCAAGAGATGCAAATATACAACTTCCTTGAGGACAGAAATCTTGCATACAAATGAGGTTGTCAAGAATATCCATACTACATCTCTCACACATACAGCTTACCACACACACAAATTGTCTCAAAATGAGGCACTTAAAAGAAATCTTCCCTAATCATAAAGACCTCCAAAGCCACTTAACTGCAACACTGCTCTTCACACCAAAAGAAACACTGAACATTTCACAGAAGCCTACACCCAGTGGTCATCCAAGAGCAAAGTCCATAAGGTAAGAATATACTTTACCTAATACTCTTGTCAATGCAGACTCCTTTGTGCAACACACAGATACCTCACTCACCAGTTTAGACAAGGAGAGGATAATGGTTAGTTGACTATCTGGAGTCAGGATCCACAATATCATGCACGCACTCATGTCACTGTATGCCAGGTACCAATACGTTTCTTTCATAGTTTGAGTGTTTGTAAATGACCTGAGACATACCTCATTGGTCTATATGAAAAGAGATATAATGGATCTCTTGTAATATGTGTCATAGATAGGTATGAGCTTTGCATTGAGCAGCATTCTTCCTTCAAGGATGTTGCCAAAGTCTGAACATAAAATTATTGATTTTAATAATCGGCTTAGTTTCTAGTGTCACTCCATGGGGATCCAATATCTGCCAGCATGGGTAAACATGGTCAATAGACTATGTTGCTTGCTAAGGATCAGCTGCACCTGTCCCCAGTAGGCTTTTGGATATTGGCTAAAACTTTATCCACCCCACTAGCGCCTTTTTTAGGCAATGCCAAAAAGAAAAAAAAATACCAACATAGTGACAAAGTCTCTGAGCAACCTTAAGGTGTTACTGCTCAGGGTTAGGACCCTAAACAAATAAACTCTACGCCCTTCAAGCCCTCCTCACTCTGGAAAATGTAGACATCTGTACAGTTACCAAGACTTGGCTTAAAGCCATATCAAGTATGGCAATGTAAGACTACAGTGCCTTCCACTCATGTAGACCAACAGACTGGGGCCAAAGGTTGAGGTGCCTTGATCTGCATTAGTAACAAACATACCTCCTGGTTGGTTAAACAGAATGAACATGGATCTCATCCACATGCAAGTCACCATAGATAAAGTCCCTTACCTAAGCCTACTAGAGGTGATCACCATCCAACCAAACACCATATTCATGGCTGACTTTAACTGCCCCTCTATAAACTGGGAAATGTATACTCCCTCAAACTCACAGGAACAACACTTTCTGGACTTTATTAACACAAATAGTCTGGAACAGATAGTGCACGCTCCAACCAGAGAATCAAACATGTTGGATATGGTACTCACAAACATGGGAGAGTGTTAACCCTTCCCAGTGTCACATTCTCACTAGTGAAGTTGGATCACAAAGCTGTCTCTTTTGAAGTAAAAATCAATCAGTGAAACCCATCTTAACCAGTAACAGGAACAAATCTAAGGCAAACTACATCCTACTGCGACGGTTTGTTAAAATTCAAGGCTTCGCTAACCCTGAGGCCACAGCTACCCATGCAGAATTATTCAAAATCCCTATACAACTATGTAAATGACTGCCCAGAGGCTGCTCTACCTACCAGAAGTAAACCCATAACAAACACCCACCTGTGGAATCATCACCTAAACAGGGTAAATAATAAAAGAAAAAACTCATGGCCAAAATCAGGAAAAGTAACTCCCTTAACTCATTCCCTTCAATGGAGCTCTGGAAGTTTGCACTGTAACTTCCAATGGGCAGAGCCTAAAGTTTTTAATAGAATAAAATTATGTCCTCACATTTCAAACAAACATTCATATCTTTGGAGCCATAGGGGTTATTAAAGAACTATAAATGGCAAACTCTTCAGCACAAACTATTTTATACTGGTAGTATTCTTTAGATTCTAGGGTTTAAAATGGATTTTATAAGTTACAGTAAAAACAGCAACTCAAGTTTATAATATTTTGTAAACAACATAGAATATCTCAGCAAGCATTCTAGTTACACACATACTGTCAGCAGCATTTTGTTCATCTAGCTGAGAGCTTTAATGTGAGGCTAATTAATTCTGTCTGTGCTACTTGATTGTCAAGATATGTAATAAAAATATGAAATTTGTGACTATATATAAATATTACATGAACAATTAATATTTCTTTACCTGCACTAGACAGATGCCAAATATCAAAACAGTTGTGTTTGTCATTGTGTAAAATTTAAGATGAAATCTTTTAATACTTTGTATGTAGCATGGTTTTGTAATTTGTTATGCAAATGTTTGATGCCTAGAGGCATCAGTAGGATGTAACTGCAGAAACATCTGGAAGCATCACATGGCTGTAATGAGTTAAAGGCAAGTGCACTCTTATACAACTAAAGAAACTAAGAAGTCTAATTAAGTCCAACAAGGCCAGCTACAAGGACAGGATAGCCTTGTAGGCGGTAACCATTTGAATGTTGGACCCGTTAGAGCAAGTCCCAAAATACAGAGACTGAATGGCTGAAGGATCAGATTTACATACACTGAGTCTGAGATGCCATTTCTCAGAATATTCCTTTTTCTCCAAGGTAGGGTGACATCGGAGTTGGTATATATATGTTCAGGGGGTGTGGGGGGTGCATGGGGGGATTGCCCCCCCCACCCGGAAAAAGATGTTTTAAGGAGAAGAGCAATTGTCGAGATTCACTCTTCTCCTGTGTTTTTGGTCTTTTTTTTTTTTTTTGGGCATGTCAGCACTCTGCATTTCAAGGGCTGACATTTCAATAGGGAGCCTTTGCAGGCTTAGGATAATCACAAGGCCTTCATAAGCTATGTCTAGAACCTTAAAGGTACCACACAGCAGTGTACTGAACTGGTGGTGAATGGTACCACCTTCACCAATGAGGGTGGTATAGCAAATTTACTGACAGATAAATTCAGCTAAAATTTCACCCCCCAGCTCCTACAAATGAAATCCCCTCCAACATACTTCCCCCAGCTATTAGCAGTGACCAGGTACTGGCACCACTCATTAAGCCAAAAACCCTGCCTGCTTGGATCCCAACAATATTCCCTGTTGCCTCCTGAAAAGTCTAAAGCATGACCTATCAGGGCCAAATGAGGCACTCTTCAACTACAGCCTTGAAACAGGCTGCATTCCAAGTGAATGAAGGACTGCAACAGTCATTCCCCTCTAGAAGAGCAGACCATCAGCCGACCCTGTTGCACATGTGTAAAACAAACAGCATTAGAAACACTAGATCTTCGGATCTGAACTTTGCTTGTGACATAAACAGAATGTACTGGATGACAGATATGTGTCCCAAAGGATCCCCGCACTATGAAATAGGATACCTAGCCATGTAAAACAGAGTTCATCCCTGACCATATTCAAATGAAATCTTGGCAATTGGATAGGAAATCGTAAATTTACCCCCAGTCTGACCCCCATGTCCCTTATGGACAGAGGCCATCAATAAGAAAAGTATTATCCTAACTAACAGCTCCCCAACAAATCCCATAGTTACCTCCCTACTAACATGCCCCAGACATATAGATGTCCATGATACTCTGGATCCAAATGGATTTAGGGTGTATGGCTAGGCTTGTAAGGGACCTAGTGGTCATTAGCCTGGTAACAACCTATGAACCAATGAGAATCAAACACTGCTTGTAGTCATCGAAAGCCTTGAGTTTTATCAGAAGACAAGACCAAACTATATCTGTGTAGTTAAACATCACTCAAGGAACAAAATAACCAAAGAAAAACAAGTAAAATCTGAAACCCAGGTGTTAATTGTCTAATTGTCAGAAAGAAAAATTCACTAGACCAAACAGATTGCTCAGAGCAGAAAATAAAATGCATAAACAGCTCTAAATGTATATATCTGGCAACTTCAGTGCAGACACACAAAAAATAAATCTAAATGATTTCCTTTTCTGCTTGTTTAAAAAGCTGATGTGCACATTAATATCCATTGTCCCTGATTTTGCAGAATATTCCTAATTTTGCCTCATATTTTTGCCCTGTCGCTCATAAAATTTTTCATATTCTGGTAACTCACTGTGAGGTTTACAGTCAGGCAGGCATTAGAGTTTCATACTTTGTATCATTCAGAAAATTCATACTGGGGTCCGGATGGAGAGATGATAAGTCAGCAAGCAAAGGAGAGTAATGTTGCGGAAATTGAATTCATCCTCAAGTCTTGGTGAGTACCTTCACAAGGTGGACTCTGTTTTTTACAAAATCTCACCAAGATAACACGGATATATAGACTGTATTTACATAGCATATATCATTGACAGAAGTAGGTTGAAAATGATAAAAGATAGCTGGGTGCACAAGACCCAAGATAAAAAAAGTGCCCAGTCCTGGTATGCACACTGGTGCCAGGAGTGGAAAAAAATGACAGTGTAGAATCCTCAAAATATGGAAACATTCCTACAATGGGGCCAGGCTAGGCCCAGGGTAAGGATGGCCCACCTATTGTAGAAGGAAGTAGTAGTCCACAAAAATCACAAAAACTAATAGGCCAAAGAAGAGCCATGAAGGCGATAAAGTGTACTATTGAGGATAAGAAATAAATTATGTATTGTTACGATTATGCAAAAAGCCCAGAATTTCCAGGCACAAGATATACAAAACGATTAAGAGAGAAATTAGAGGAAAGAAAAATACTTTCACAAGAAAAACTGTCAGAAGTTTCAAATAAAAACTTGTATTCATTAATACAACATATTTGTGAAAAACAGCATATAGCTCAAGAATCTCTGATCTGTATGGAAAAAAGAAGCATATGAGGAAATGCAAAAATATAAACAACAAAACCTAGAGATTTTTGAAAAGTAATAAAAATAAATATGGACATGGGAAAGAAAGAGATTTGATATGGTGCAATATTTATGCAAAGGAGAAAGCCAAATTAATCAATATAAAGAAGGTGGCCCCAAAGATATTCAAAGCGAAATAGAGGCAAAAGCATCCAGATATGGAAAATTTCACAATAAAAATAATGTTACAAAGAGGGAATGTAGAAAAGAAGATTAGTAAAGTAAAAGTTAAAAAAATAGAAGTTGAAGTTATGGAGTGCCTGTGAAGTGAAGGATTTGGTGTAAAAGGTCTAACACAGATTACATCACAGCTTGATGGAGCGACTCCCCAAAATAAGTAGAAGCAGGAAGATCAGGAGACATCTGAAGAAGAAATACGGATATGGGAAAGAAAAAGAGACTCAATATGCTGTAATATTTATGCAAAGGAGAAAGCGAAACTAACCAATATATAACGATCAGCAACAAAGATATTTGAAGAGAAATGCAGGAAAAGGAATCCAGACATGGAAAACTTTACAATACAAAAAATAAGAAGACAAAAAGGAAAAGTAGAAAAAGAGATTAGTAATGGAGAAGTTAAAAAAATAGAAACTGAGGTTATGGAGTATCTGCAAAGTGAAGGATTTAGTGAAGAAAATTTAATTCAGAAAGCACCACAACAGTATAAAGAAATGGATATCCAAATTAAGAGGAAACCAGTTGAACAGGAAGCAATTGGTCAGGTGCCATATGAAGATAATTTTGAGCCTTCCACAGGAAACCAGTGTAAATGTTCACTTGAAGCTAGACAGCAAGGGAAGGAACAGGAAACTGTGGAAACTCTGATGCAGTCAATGTTGAGGAGTGATAGGCCAGTGAGTTCCCATATGACGGAGCAACAGATGGCACAGGATGAAATTGAAGAAAATGTGCCACAGGAAGATGCTATAGAATTTTCTATAGAATGCCTGCAGGAAATGGAAAACAAAAAATCTGCCATCAGTTTAGAAGAAAAATGACCTAAGAGAAGAGTTGCTTGATTTAATAGAGATAGGCTTGTTATGATCCATGAAATAAATAGACTACAGAAGGTTAATAAAACCTAAAAAGTCAGAAGTTTGATAAAACAAATGAACACAGTAATTAGGACTGTCCATAGACATCCATGTGATATGACAAAAGTAAACAGGATACATTATTGTGCAGCTAAATTAATAACTGATAAAGTTCTATCATAAGAACACAGTGCAGTGAGGGAAAGTAAGGGGAGAAGTTGAATACCATCATGTAAGTTTCAAATAGAGAAAAGTATAAAGCAATTAAGACAGGAAGTGTCACTGTTAGAAGAATATAGAAGAGGGAACAGAGCAACAAAACTATTGAGAAAAATTTGGAAGATATGCAGATAAATATAAATGAAAAGTACAAAATAAGCCATTTATTGATGACCCAAAAAACGTTTTACAGAGAATTGGGAAACAATGTAAAAGGAATTGAAAGACTGCCAAAAAAAGAAAAAATAGATACATTTTGGAGAAATATCTATGAAGATCCTGTGGAACATAACTAAGATGCTAAATGGGTAGAATAAGTAAAAGAAAGAATAAGTGTAAAGATACAGGATATGAAATGGGATGAAGTAACAGCCAGAGAGCTTGAAACAAAGTTAAGAAAAGCCTCTAATTTGAAAACCCCAGGCCCAGATGCAGTACCTAACTTTTGGCTAAAAGTATTAATACCTTTGCACAAAGATTTATTCATGAGTAAGAACTATTTATGCATGCACCCCAAACAGACACCAACCTGGCTAACAACACAAAAAACAATGCGCCTACTTAAAAGTCAACTTGCAAGCTAGCCTAAAAATTATAGACCAATAACTTGCCTTCAGACGATGTATAACTATATATGGGAATTGATGCCAACAGAGTTTATAGTGACTTAGAAGAAAACTCAATTATGGCAGTAGAGCAAAAGGGCAATAAAAGAAAGTCATATGGAACACAGGATCATGTGTTGTTAAAGTCATAGTGGAGACCTGTAAAAAGGGGAAGAATCAAAGTATGGCGTGGATTTACTACAAAAAAGCATTTGATAGTATCCCACATTCATGGATAAAAGAGTGCTTAAAATGCATGAGATACACCCTACACTGATTGACTATATTACAGTGACCATGAAACAGTGTCAGACCACTTTGCATTTAAGCCATGGTAAAGGAAAAAGTATTATTCCAGGGATAAAAATTCAAAGGGGGATATTCAAGGGTGACTCTTTGTCACAGGTGCTATTCTGTGTTGTCCTTAACCCATTAAGCTGTCTACTTAACAGTTTAGGCCATGGCTATAATTAGACTCCTAGAAAACAACAAAGTGTAAAGCCTTCTCATCTTCTCTTTGTCAATGATTTAAAACTGTATAGCTCATCAGATGAGGAACTAACAGCAAAACTGCAAGTTGTCAAAACTTTTTCAGATGATATAAGAATGTAATTTGGTCTTGATAAATGTGCAAAAGCAACCTTTAAAACAGGAAAACATCAGTTTGGGACAAGAATGTAAGATAAAAGAACTGGAGCAAGAGGGAGTGTATAAATATGTGGGAATTGATGAATGACCAACAATAAAACATGAACAAATGTGAATAAAACTTAATAAGGAATATGTTAGAAGACTTAAATTAATCCTAAAAACAGTGTTGACATCTAGAAACAAATTCCAAGCCATAAACCAGTTTGCTCTTCCTATCCTAACTTACAGTTTTGGAGTGATTGACTGGCCCCAAAATGTGTTGGATAGATTAGATATGAAAACAAGAAGAATGCTTCATGCTCAAAAATTATTTCTAAAAATCAGTGCATACCAAGATTATATATTCCCCGTTCCAAAGGAGGGATGGGCCTCCTTGAAATTGATTACATGTAAAGATCTGCAATCGCGGGACTCCACACATATCTGCTGACCTCACAAGACCCAAACATAGTGAAAGTTTTGAAACATAAGGAGAATAAATCTAAGATGACTTCTCTGCTTAATCTAGCAAAAGCATATCGGCATCAAGCAGGAATTAAATCAAACCAGAAGTAGATAAAAATCAGGCAGGAACTGAATGTGCCAAAAAACAAAAGAAAGAATATAAGGTGAAGGACCAGATGAGAAGGCAAGAAATGTGGAAAATGCATAAATATAGTTGCAAGTATAGAAAACTTCTGGAAAAACCTCATGTTGATCTGGAATGAACACAGGAATGGTTAAGGAGAGGCGAAGTCAAACCAAGAGATGAAAGGTTAATATTGGCGGCTCAAGACAGTGGGCTATATACACGCTGGTTTACAAAGTCTATTGAGCATGTAGAAGAAATAGACAAATGTAGGTTTTGTAAAACCAAACTAGAAACTGTTGCACACCTTGTTGCGGGTTGTGACATACTAATGGCAGAAGAACAGTATACTGAAAGGCATAATAATGTGGCAAGACTGTTGCACTGGGGATTGTGCAAACATTATGGTATTGAAGTGGCTGGAAAACACTGGAAACATGAGCCACAAAGCATCATAGAAAATGATGAACCAACAGTTCAAGGGATAGATGCTAGAAAACCAGAGACAGTGGTCCATGAATGAAGACAAAAGTAGCATTGAACATTGAAATTGCCACACACCCAGTGACTACAGTGTCTTGTGTACAGAGAGATACAGTCATAAAATATCAGGATTTACAAGCAGTGTTAAGCCACGGTGGGTGTTAAGCCGTGGTGGTGCAGCGGTAGCGTTGTCGCCTCACAGCAAGAGGTTCTCCCATTTGATTCTCGGCTAGAGCACCTTCTGTGTGGAGTCTGCATGTCCTCCCCACGGTCGAGTGGCATTCAAAAGACATGCGTGAATAGGCGTGCCTTCGTTGAAGGTTGGGCGTCGGGCTGGCACCTTGGCACCATAAAAATCGACTGCCAATCATTAGCGGACTGGAGTTCCACTGTGGCGACCCCTAAACGGGAAAAGCCGAAAGAAAAACAACAACAACAAACAGAAACAAGAGCAATGTGGAAGAAAGATACCCAGACAGTTCCAATAGTAGTAGGAGCAATGGGTCTTACAAAAAAGAATCTACAATCATATTTAGACATGTTACCAGTACATGTAACCCTGTACAAATTGCAGAAGTAGTCATTACTGGGCACATTGGGTGCTGCGAAGAGCACTTTTGGCTGACATCAAAGATTGAAGCAATACTAATTTCATGAACTTTAATTGTATTTTGACTTAGGAATGGGGTCCATTCCCATCATGGTATTAGAAACCCAAAAGACTTGAAGAAATTTAAAAAAAAGCATGCAAACCTACTGTTCTATTAAGTGTTTAAGTGAATTAAAAGTATTATTTAAAATTGTCCCTGATTTGGGGCCTTTGTTTCCTATTTGCAGATTTTCTGAGTAAAGAAGTTGAAAGGTATGGTTGTGTATAAGATTCTTAATGAAACTCATTCTTCAAATTAGTTTTGTTCATGAAGGGTTTTTTAATTGAGCTTCAACACTTCTGTTTTGCTTTTGAACCTAATTGTCTTGCAGGGTAATTTTTTTATCAAATACATCTACAAGTGTGGTTAACAAAACTAGATAATAGCTACCCTGCCTTCATTTATTATTTCAGTGGGCAAGTCAATGAAATATGTTAGATTTGTCTTATATAACCTTACTGTCATGAGCAGATCCGAGTCCCCATATTTTAAGGTACAAAGCATTGCAGGTAAACTATGTGAAACCCACAAAACTGTAGCCTTGAATAGCTACAACCTAAAATGCTGCACAAACTATGCAAACATAATCTACTGCATCTCCTGCCCAGATCACTAAATATATAACCTACAACATTGTACAAACTCAGAGGAAAAGAAAAAGTAGTAAAACAATAACACCTTTTACATTTTCTCTGACTTGACTTATCTCAGAGACAGCATTAACATCAAGTTAAAGGCAATCTCACAGACAACAAAAATAAATGAAAACATAAGCATTTCCTTAAAGATAACTAGTGCTTTAAGTTTCAGCAAAGTAGGAAACAGCAAAACATATGTGGGAATTCATAGACAGTTAGCAAATAGCAATGTGCAAATTAGTGTTGGTGGTAACTATGTGCAGAGTGTAGGAAATTCTAAAACCCAAGTACTACAGCTACACAATGGTCAATGTAGTGTAGTATATAATGCATGTATAATATCATGCAAGTGAGGAACACCATACAAGTGAACCACACTGGTTATAAATCAAAATGGTGGAGTGATTTAGAAATTTATAAAATAGCAGAGTTCCATTGCAGTATAAGCACATTTTGAATGCTGAGATTTATGGTGGACCTGATGGAAGCCACAATGGGAATAGCAAAAGCACTGAGAGCTGCAGTCGGAGCCAGTGCTTTCAGTGTTGCACACCTCAACATCCACATCATTAGAGAAAGCACAGACAGTACCTGGCATACCACCTGCTCATAGACCAACAGACTGTGGACTGCTTCTAAGTGGACAGGTACACTGCAATGGATCTAGTCAAAGTGTGTTGCCCCTAAGCAGAATCAATGCTGATGAGTTGTATGCCCTTATGTCCATGACTGTAGAAACAGAGGAATGTGTAGTCTAAACTGTCTTGGCTACAGGGACGTTACGGCAATCTCTAGGGGAATACATTATGAATATCACAGACATCAGCCTCATGAATCTTAAACCAGTCTCTTACAACATGTGAAGGAGTATATTTGGTTTCCTGGGACAGCAAAGGAAATAACCAACAGCACAAAGGCCTTTTATGATAAAATCACTTTCCTTAAGGAATCAAGAGTCATAGATTGCACATATGCTGCTATCAAGGCTCCACCTTATCTAGAGGGCCTGCAGTACATTAACTAGAAGGGTTTCCACTCCATGAACTGTCAGGTGGTAGTCTATAATGCCCATGGCATTATTTATAATTTATAATAGGTCAATGTGCCACCTGGCAGTTCACATAATTCACACATTTAGCACATATTGGACATACACCAATGGTTCCTGCAAAGGGCTTTCTACAAGATCACCTGGTTGGCAGGTGTACACATATGCTAGGTAGACAACCCTATATACACTAGTACCATGCAAGCAGGGAGCAGCCCATGTAAAATATGTTGTTTACTATGTGTTTCAGGCAATGCTAGATGTACCCTAGAGCCTCAGTTGACAAACTCCACTTTGCAACCTCCAAATCATTAAGGAAATTGCTTATAACACAGCTCATGCAGAAAATCACAACATAATGAAGTATCCTGGCACACTTCTGATATCTAGATACCTCAGGAGTAGCACTGCAATACAGTGCAAGAGTATGTAAAAAAAGATATCTGCTGTGTGCAGAATTCTGTACAAATGGTGGCATTATGCAATCAAATGGAATTGTCTGCCACATCAGTCACAGTAGCAGCAGAAGGGCAGAGTGGGGAGTCAGGGGAAGAGCATTCAGCAGCAGTGCCACAGCCAAAACACAGGTGGGCATAATATATGGCAGCACTGGCAAAGAGACTGCAATTGGTCCCCAACTGTGGACCAAACCATTGGCAACACAGAATAAAATCATGCATGCGGTATCATGCCCCACAGGGCAGTACATGGACTGTTCATCAGACCTTATCACAGCAATTCAGGTTAGGGGTGAGCAAGGCACAGTTCTAATTATGCTGCAGAGGAAGAGAAGACATAGTCATATGTGGAAAATACATACTCTAGGAGGTCGTGGAGGAGGAGTCAAGGATCACATCCTCCACAAGTGCGTATCACGCTGCCATAACAAGAACATTGGCAGTGTCCACTATGCTGGCTTTTGGTGTTAGGGCTTGATGCATTCTACAGCAGGTAAGGGATAAAACTGTGGGACTGTGCATATGCACTCAGATGGGGCATCCCTTGTTACCAGCCTAATGAGCAGCATCACCCAAGACCTAGTTGTCGACAGATAACCTTCATGCAGCCTCAAAAAGTCTGTGTAGTCTAATGTAAGATAGCCTATGACCAGTCACCTCAAATCCAGACCCTCTCCTTCTTTGATGAGTCTATTTGAATTCAGTAGTAGTTCAGTTCTAGAACATACCAAAATTTAAAAAAAGATAAAGGCATCTTTAAATGTGGCATATGTAAATGACATCAGTTTGTATATTTTATTTCTGAAACAAGGAAACATCAGTCTTCCTAGCAAAAGGAGGTTCAGTTGTTACAGGATCCATGTTATATGCCATGTAATATTTAGTGCATGTGATGCACTCTATATTGGAAAAACTGTAAGGCAGCTAAGTCTTAGAATTAGTGAACATTTATATGAAATCAAGACCATAAAATAACAATAAAGCTTTGTTCAAACAAAATTGTCTTCTTTATTTTGGAACATACTGATGAATCTGTTAGAGGTAGGAATTTACAGTTGTTTAGAAGTCACTTAACTATACCAGCAAATCAAATTGGATTCCAGCAGACTTCCAGATTTAAGTGACCATCTCAGTTTAAAAAATTGTTTTAAATCTCGACCCATCAATCTGGGTTATCTCTTGTAGTGTGACCAGTATTTCTGAGTTGTGCATATTTCTCTGACTGTGATTTTTTTTTTAATATAATACAAAACTTATGTGCCCTGTGATTTTAAAATAAATGGGGTCTATTTTATTTGTATATTTGTTGCAATTAGCTGATAAGGATTTTTTTTGGGATTCAGAAAGCATTACCATGAGTAGTAAGCCCTACCATGAGTGGCCAACCCCTCATGGTAACACTTTCCAATTCATAAACAGGCCTACCGCAGTTATTTTCTGTAAGGAATCAAGGTGAAAGGTCATCCTCCAGCTATTAAGGCAATCCTTGCTGACACTAATTATCCATGTGCTTTCCCCGAAGATCCTTGTGGTTACTGATTTATGCTATCAAGTGATTCAGAGAATCAGTCTAATGAGTAAACTACCATGGCCAGCAGAGAAATTTAACTTGACCAAAAATCTTTGGTCACCCATTGACTTCTGTGGAAGAAGATACAGTGTAGGTAATTGTAGGGAAGTTCAGAAGAGACGTATGGGTGGGTGATGTGAGTGCATATGTGTGTGTGTGTACGTGTGCATGTGAGCGTGTGTGTGTGTGTGTGTGTGTGTGTGTGTGTGTGTGTGTGTGTGTGTGTGTGTGCGGGTGAATGGGTGAGTGTGCCTGTGAGTGCAATTGAATAAAGGAGGGTGTGATATTGAATGTGTGTGTGTGTGTGTGTGTGTGTGTGTGTGTGTGTGTGTGTGTGTGTGTGTGTGTGTGTGTGTGTGTGTGTGTGTGTGTGTGTGTGTGTGTGTGCTCAGAGTGGCTCATGTGTGTGGGTGAATGTGTGTGTCTGTGAGTGCAACTGAATAAGGAGGGTGTGATGTTGACTGGATATGTGTGTGTGTGTGTGTGTGTGTGTGTGTGTGTGTGTGTGTGTGTGTGTGTGTGTGTGTGTGTGTGTGTGTGTGTGTGTGCGTGCATGCGTGTGTGTGTGTGTGTGTGTGTGTGTGTGTGTGAGCATGTGCATGACTGTAGAAGTAAGTCTGTGCGTGTATATATGTATATGTGTGTATATGCAAGTGTGCATGTGTGTGTGTGTGTGTGTGTGTGTGTGTGTGTGTGTGTGTGTGTGTGTGTGTATGTGTGTGTGTGTGTTTGTGTGAGATGCCAATCATACTTCTCAACACTGCCAAATATAACGGGGGGATAAATGGCCAAAAGCATGGACAATTTTGAAATATTGCCATAATTCCTTTAAAAGCCGTGGTGGTGCAACGGTAGCATTGTCGCCTCACAGCAAGAGGTTCTCCCATTCGATTCACGGCTGGAACGCTTTCTGTGTGGAGTCTGCATGTCCTCCCCACGGTAAAGTGGCATTCAAAAGACATGCATGAATGGGTGTGCCTTCGTTGAAGGTTGGCGTCAAGCTGGCACCTCGGCACTGTAAAATAAAATCTACTGCCAATCATTAGCAGACCGGAGTTCTGCTGTGGCGACCCCTAACCGAGAAAAAGCAGAAAGAAGAACAACAACCATAATTCCTTTAAAAAGTTAATAAACCAACAAGTTTTGTATCATTATGCATTTTCTGAACAATAAGAAGTAAGAAACTCTAGCATCTAGTAATACTGACTGACTGTAAACCATAGGGATCTCCCAAGAACACTAAAAGTTTACAAGAGACAAAATATACAAAGCTAAATCAGGGGTGTTCTGTGAACTTCTGCACAGTTGACGGCTATAGCCCATGAGATAATATGAGTCAACAGAGGACACTATCAGTGCAATGTGTTTTTAAAAAGACATGCAAATTAGCCAATAATGATGTCTATCTCATTGATTTTTTCTGTGACTGTGTAAATATTCCTACCTGTGGTGACACTTTACATGATGGAGACCATTCTTTCTGAGTCACAACCATTGTCTTTGACTGGTAGAAGAGTAAAACATAGTTGGTTCAGCGACAGTGGAAACAAATTAGGTTTTGTAATTACTTCAGGTTTGATGAAGTCATTCAGATGAGTGCATTCCACCAAGGGAAGTGCTATAACAAAGTTTGCCTGAAGTAAGTAGTCTGGCTTCAGTTTGGTGTTTTTTACGTATGCAGACTCATTGATGAATTGTAGAGATCATGAGACTGCCAACACAGCACAGTATAACATTATTTGTGGTTAATTTTAGTATACTAACTTTGCATTTATAGCACATTTAAATATTTTGGAAGACTGAATTCTTTACTTGCTTTACAAATTCATCTTATCCTGTGTTTGTAAATATTCCGTGAATATAGTGGCTTTTCTAATTATGTTTTTAAAAGTAAAAGCATACATTTTATTTATATTTTTAGCTCTGTAACTTGTTTTATTTTACCTATCTTTCAATAGGGCATCTATGCTTCAGACTTTCAAATGCCTCAACCATTTTTAGCAGCATAGCACATCCTGGTAAATGAGAACTTGTATCTGCTTCTATGCACATCGTTTTGCACAGATATCATTATCTTTTGCAGCCTAACATTTCGATCATGAAGAAATCCATGGCTCTGAGGTGTCTGCTGATATTTGTTCTAATGGCACATGGAGCATACAGCTTCTTTCCAAACACACTAGTGGAAGTTTTCTCGGTGGCACCAGGATCACAGACTCACAAAGACATTACTAAGAATGCAATTCTCCAGGTGGCACTTCGGTTCTTCCAGGAAGTTTCAAGTCCTAATGGAAATGTTCTTAGTCTAAACACTTTTCAGGTACAGTAACCATTTGTACTAATTTTGTGTTTTTCTTTACCTGAGTGGCAATATTCTGAAAGTCCAAACTTTAATAGTCATATCAGAATCTAATAACTCAAATATATGTCAAATAATTTCAAGCAATGCTAACAGATTCCATACAGTTGACTGCAGTATGTTTGAAGAGACGAAATAAGAAAAATAATACTTTTTAGCCTGCAGAATATTATTTACATCAAGGACAAAGTGAATCAATTATCATAATTATTGATAGCTGATAATCATACCCTGAAATTCATTGTTAATCACATATATTCTACACAAATGCATCTATATGGCAGAGAGTCTGTGGCTACCATCAGCCAGTGCCAGTAAATAGTTCTGCCTGCAATGTTTTGTTATATCCTTAGCTTCAAGGGAGGCCTCACTGTAGTAAGTCCATTGTCAGTTTGTTTAAAACTGACACAGCACTATAATGTTGACCATTTGTAATGTTATTTGTGCCAGCAGTTAAACATTCTGACATATAACATGAAACCTCTCACTCTACTGGGATTTTGTGCTTCTTCTGTTGATTTGGGTATGCACAAGTTGTGCACTTATACATTAACAGAAGATGGCATTTTGCATGTGGAATAATGTTGAATAGCAGGGTCTTCTGAGCACAGACCTACAGTGCAGTTTCAGTGCTTAATGTACTATCTGATGTACTGTATGACAACTAACCATTGTCATTTAAAAGCACTCTCATGAAAAAAGATCTGAGTGATCTTGCAACCCTGATAAGAACTCTGATTTTCCATCTTGAGATAGCTGCATCAATCAGTGTGGCACCAATGTCACTCAAGTAATTGCAGAAAATGGTTTTAAACAGAACTGGTTTGACTGCAGATTCTGTTTTCAGATTGGTCACACATATCATCAGAAAAATGTAGGTGTTAAAATTAGGTGTGTTACTGGGAACTAAGCATCAGCTGTCCTCATGTGTGACAAGGTACTGTTGTGTATTTAAACAACATGGCAATACATGCACTTAAACAACATGACATGGCAATGTAAAAGCTTAAATAATACATTGAGTCAGAGCTGCTGTGAAGACATTCTTTATTTATTGCTGCAGGATTAAAATTATGTTCTCATTTCAGCCGGCATAAAAACATTTTTCTTCCTTTGCATTTTGACCTGAGAAAAATGCTACATAATTAGCAGCAGTCCTCATATATAACACTGCATGAACAGTGCCATCACAATATGGTACTAGTTGTGTAAATGAGTATGCTGTGTCAGAAGTAATGTCTTTGAATATAGAATATTGCCTTTAAGAAGCACTTAGTATTACGTTTGTTCACAAAAAGTATGGACATCAGTGGTTCATTGCTTAGTAGTATTTCTCAGTCCTGCCACACATTCTTTATATTCATCTCAGTAATGCTTCCACTTTTGTCTAACTTAATATAAACTTCTACCTTATGCATTTAATCTCTAAAGACTGCCTTCTTAGCCTTTCAGAATAGCATGTCTATAGCCCACTGGGTTTATTGTAGTGACCTAGATAAGTACTACTGGGCATCTTCTTTTAGGGATACCATGTTCATGTCCGCATCCTGCTTGTTTGTTAATGTGGAGTGACTTTAATTATCCATTCTTTCAGGCCAAAGACATAATCTCTCAACCCCCAACAGGATATAGAAATGGTAAAAAAAATAAAAAACACAAAGAAATATTCATAGTCATCCATTCATCCATCTATGGAAATATTCATAGTCATACATCCTTAGAAGATTAAAGCTATGGTTATAAATCCATCTTTAGGCATTGATTTAATTGCCGGGTGGTCACCACTTTTATGGTATCATTGTTCTAGTCAAGTGGTTCTTCCAGTCTTAGCTGTCTAGCAGCTGACTGATTAACATACGCTTGTTGACTACTCAATTTCTAATTTACATGAGTTTGCCAAATCCCATGTCCCACATTAGCAGTGCACTTTAAATGCATTTTCCTTAAAACAAAGATCCCCCTCTTTAATAACTTATTCATATGTGCTAACCCTAACACTACCCCTAACCCCAGCTCTACACATTATCTTAACAAAAACTCTTTCCCCAATAGTACCTTTACAAAAGGCACATACACTTCAACAACACTACCAAACATACAAACATCAAATATCACCTAATCTAGCCCTAACACTTTCCCTAACCCAGAAACATTTACACACACACACACACACACACACACACAAAAACAGTCACATACATACACACACACACACACACACACACACACACACACACACACACACACACACACACACACACTCACACACACACACACACACACACACACACACACACACACACACACACACACACACACACACACACACACACTAAATAAATATATCTACTTACCTAACCCTTATTCTAACCCTGACTGGTAAAACCCCACTTACCTGTATACAACTAGTTGTCACAGAACACAGGAACAGTCATTGAGCTGACTCTCTATGTCTCCTGACCTAAACAAATGGCACAGTTGATTTAAGGTGTCACTGGTATACTTTATTGACAAAATGAATGTTCAACAAACTATACTGCACACACATATATAAAAGGGTTTTTCCTCTAAACAGTTAATTTTAATAACTGAAAAACGGGTCTACTACAAGTAGTCTGGTGCCGATAACTTGCAATACACTTGATTGTGCTCAATTGTTCCAAACAGCAAGGGCCATAACCACTGATAACCCAATCCTGCTGAAATAACTAGCCCTTCAATCAATTGAACTTAGTAAAATGCTAATCCTAAATCTCCCACTGAGTCTGTAACCCTAAATCTTCATTCATAACCCTAACCCTAAAACTTCTATCTAGCTGACAAGTCCCTACTTACTGCCAAATCCTAAACTCCCCTCTACTTCCCTAAACCTAAATTCCATGCTCATTTCCCAACCTTAACCTCACCTCCTGCTTTCTAAACATAGAGTCCCCAGTCACTCCCTAAATCTAAAACTCCCCTGCTACTCCTTAAACCTAAATCTGACATACTGCTGTCTGAACCTAAAGCTCCCACTCCCTAACCTTAAACTCCATAGCTGCTCCTAAATCCTAAAACTCCCCTCCCATTACATAATTTAGATTCTTCTCCCAGAGGCTGCCTAAAAAACCTAAGCAACAGTCCTACCCCCATCCCTCTTCCTCCCTATAGGATCATAGGAGTTTACTAGGCTAATTGCGCTGGGGCCCTTACAAGCCTAGCCAAGAGTTTATCCCCAGAAAAGATACCTCAATCAGCACCTGAAGCCCCTATCAATGAGGGACACAGATGGGACCCCTGGGACAAATTTATGGTTTCCCATCCACTCATCGAGGTTGTACTTAAAGAGGGTCAGCAAGGTACTCAGTTTGACATGTATGGGAAAGTGCCAGACTTACAAAACACAAATCCAAAAGCAGCTGGGGATGAAGCTCTACCAAAAAAGCAAAATGCAGTAACAAAAGTCCAAATTGGGAGTAAACAAACATGGCTCAAGAAGAAGTGCCAGGAGGCATGAAAGCACTCACTAGTTTGTACCAAAATAAAAGTTTTGTCTTTTATTTAATATCAAGAGAGCCGTGTTTGCTTACTCCCAGTTTGGACTTTTGAAAGTGCCAGACTTATCTTGGCTGAACTCAAACAATGTAGTCAAACAAGGTGTGGCAACTTTATTTTCCCCACAGGCCTCAGCTCCTTGACCAAACACATTATTTGAATTTGAGTATGAGAGTCAGAGCATTCGAGCTGCAAGACATTCAAGCCCCTATGAAGTTGTGGTCTTTGGGAATATGGGATTCTGGTGTTTATAGGAGACCCCTGTATAACAAATAAGGAATAATTTAACTCTTTATTAAAAAGTCTGAAAAAAATCAGCCAAGTTTCTCTGATAAATGGGGAGCAATGCAATAAATAACTAAAATATACTTAAGTATTTATTAACTTTAAAGCTAATTTATGTGAATGTATTATTAGACTTAATAAATACAAATATCAAAATCAAAATGATTTGAAAGAATTTTACACCTCTGAGTTTAAATATAAGCAACATTTATTTGGCATTATGAAAAATACAGAGATATAACACCTTATCACTTTATAATGTTTATATGCTTTCTTAAAAAGTATATCAGTATACATAGTTCATACATATATACATATATATATATATATATATATATATATATATATATATATATATGCATCTGTCTCTCTATCTATATAAGGAAGACATCCATATAATCAAACATTCATAATGTTAAACTTTTTAACCCCAGTAGAAGTGATCAAATCTTCATTTGATTGCTTCTACAGGAGTTAAGCCCGTGTGGATCGCTAACAGTGGGGGTTGGAGAATATGCCCTTTCTGCAATGTAGAACAACATCAGAGTTGGTATATAGAATTAGTGGGGTGTGAGGGCATAGCCCCCTGCTAAACCAAAACCTTTATATACATCTTTTTTTTATTTCATGATGTTATATTTTTGAGCCTTTTGGATCAATTTTTTAGTCAATGTTTTGTACTTTAATATCTGAAACTACATATGTGTGTGTGTGTGTGTGTATGTGTGTATGTGTGTGTGTGTGTGTGTGTGTGTGTGTGTGTGTGTGTGTGTGTGTGTGTGTGTGTGTGTGTGTGTGTGTGTGTGTGTGTGTATGTGCGTGTGTGTGCGTGTGCGTGCGTGTGTGCGTGTGCGTGTGCGTGTGTGTGTGTGTGTGTGTGTGTGTGTGTGTGTGTGTGTGTGTGTGTGTGTGTGTGAATGTTTGCAGGTTATAGTGGAGTAAGGGTTAACATGTCCATGCTTGCTTTTATGTGGAGTGTGTGAGTGTCTTGTATAGCAGTAGTGTAGTAGTGTTATGGAAAGGGTTTTTCTAAGGTAATGTGTAAGGCTGTGATCAGAAATAGGGGTAAGGTTAGTGTTAGCACATATTAGTAAGTGGAGCAAAGGAATGTATTCCAATAGGGAATATCGTGTTATTACATTACCAGAGCTAGTCAGTGAAGTCTTACCTCACAGAAATTACAAATTTGTTCCTATTCTTATTTGTGGATTATATAAGAAGGATGACAACTGGATATTCAAAATAGCTTTATCATTCCTATTTTTGTGAAAAGCTTGAGAATAAATACAATTCTTTCCAGTAAATGGAAATTCATATCAGGAAATGTTGATTTGTTTAAATTAACTAGTACAGAACCCACCTTCACTTTTAAGAAATATAAACATTTCAAACAGATGCAGGAGAAATCAGACCGTTTATAATACATAATGGCCCTGTGTTTAATTTACATTGTATTGGCAGACACTGTTCTTGTAATAGTGTGTTTGTAGTTTACGCTGCAAGATGCATCACTTGTAAGTGTTTCTAATAGGGCAAAAACACATGGAATGTCTGGCAGAGAATATATGAACACATTTTTACAAAAAAAAAATGAAAGTTAGCAATAATGCCTTTTTTAAATATAGTCTCACCTGCCCTGGGTTCAAAAGATTTGTGTTCTGTGTTCATTCATATATATTTTAATTTCTAAGGTGGCAATTGCAGTACATTGAAAAATGAGGAATTACACTGGCATTTATTATTGGAAGCAGAAAAATATTGAGTTACTTAGTTTTTTTTTTTGCAGGTGCAAGTCCACGTGCCCCCTACACACACATATACACCTACTCCAAGGTTGCACAACAGTAGAGATGTAAGAAAACTCCACTTTTGGTTAAAGGTCTTTCAGCCAAATTACTCAGCTCAGCTGGTACTCACTGAATGAGACATTTAACAAACTATATGCTTCCCGAATATCCTAAATTAAATTAAATTAAATTATTAATGAAAAATGTTGCTTGAAGCTTTTAGCAGAATTATAGATTTTACGCATTCATTTAATCATGTTTTAGCAATCTTTTCAACTACTATATATTAAATGTTATAGGCTAATTGTTATTTATGTTGGTTTAACATAATCATCTGGTAAGTAGTCATGTGGATTGATAGGTGATTTTCAAGTACTTAAATGGATGAATTATGGTTTATTTTTATTTCTGATAAAGTTCTTGGTAATAGTGGAGAAAAGTGCTCAACTGTAAAAAGTCAAGCTCTCCCAAGAAAATGACATTATTTTTGTTTTTTATTTTGTTATTCTGTATCTTAGTACAGTACTGCACATACATTTGGTTATTGTTAGGGTCCTAAATACACAGGACCTAATACAAGTTTACTGGCAGATTCCCCTAACTGAAAAAGATAAATCCCTGATGGCCAATTCAAATATGCAGTCCTCTCATTTAGCCTTTATGCTACCTCACATAACTTCTAATGGCTGATGAACAAGGGCCTTAAACCCCTTTGCCCCTGTGTATGTAGATGATGGGAGCATCCATTTGGTAGATTGGAATTCACATGTACCAAAATTCTAAGCTGTCTTAGACTCCATTAAGAAGGCAGGGCTTGAACTGAATGCCCCTAACAATACAATTGGAATGACAAAAGTAAACTTTTGAGGTTATATTATAGTGAGGAATCCTAAAACCAAGAAAGAAAGAGTGGAGGCTGTAAGGAACTAGCTAATACCTCAGACAAATACCCCAGACTAAAAGCAAGTTAGAACCTTTTTAGGCTTGGCCAAATATTACAGGAAGTTTATGCCTCATTTTATCACCTGTGCTTGCCATTTCACTGAGCTAACTAGGGGTAAGATGCCTGTGAAGATTAAGGGACCTTGGAGGTAGAGGCTACCTTTCAATGGTTAAAGAACATCCTGTACTCAGGACCCATGTTGGCATCTTCTGATTTTAATACAAATTTTATAGTTCACACATGCATCTGAAGTGGGTCTAGGTGCTGTATTATCTCAAAGGTTAGATAGTGAATAAATCTAGTACAGTATCCGAGTAGGACATTTTTTTTTTTTTTTACATTCAGAAGAGTTTTTATCCATTCACAATTACACACTATACAATCCTCATGTGTGTGGCACACTTTTATTTTAAACCAGCAGCTCACTGTTTCTCATTCTGTTCTAATTACTTTCACCTCCTCAACATGTCTCCCCACTTTTGACTGCTAGTAGCTTGTCACCTCCTTCCATTTTCCATTACTTTTTCTGTCACCCCTCATTTTCTTCTGTTTTATACTTCTTGCAATGTTTAGAAATCTCCTGCCCAGCTCCCTCTGACCCTTGTCCTTTGTTTTCCAATTTCTGGCTATTATACTGTTCATCTGTTGCCATGAGTCTTATCAAACACATTTTTTGTCCTGCTAATCCCCTCTTCATTCTCTGTACCACCCATACAGAATTCATAAAAGTTTTCTCCATTTTCCACATATCATCATCTAGATTTGTAGGAACTCTGTCCAGATCTTTTGTGCCCAGGCTCTCTCTCGGGGCATATATTTCATGCCTATTTCTTCTGTCATGCACTCCCAGCATCACACATCTGTTTCCCTTCCCTCCTTAAATCTTTTTAATATGAAATACCTTCTGTACAGCACACTTGAAATCTGATCTTCCACCCCATGCATTTTCTGCATCCCTGGAATTATTCTGAGGACTTTTCTCCATTTATCTTCCCCAGTTTGCCACCCTTCTACTTCTTCCATCCTTTACTTAGCTCTTTCTTTGAGGCTTCCTCCATTTCCCTCCCAGTTATAAATCATTCTACTTTTACCTAAACCTGTTTTTCCAATTTCCCCATGAGGCACTGTTTTGTTTTGTTTTTTTGTTTTGTTTTTTTTCCTTCTTACCTCCTACCTCGTTCCCTCTTCTCCATCTATTTTATGTCAGTTTGGTACATGTCTACCATTCATTTTGTGTTAATCCAAATTCCTGCATTAATTCGTGTAATATTTGAATGTGTCTGTCCTCCTTCATTAAGCCCTGCTCTCTTCCAATCCCTTTTACTTCCTCCTTCATTAAGCCCTGCTCTCTTCCAATCCCTTTTACTTCCTCCTTCATTAAGCCCTGCTCTCTTCCAATCCCTTTTACTTCCTCCTTCATTAAGCCCTGTTCTCTTCCAATCCCTTTTACTTTGTATTTTTCTACTTCTTTCTTCACTGTGAAACTGACTCATCCTCCTTCCATCTCTTTCCTTCCCTTGTCCCCATGTCATGTTGCCCCATCTCTTTAGTGCCTCTTTATTTATTATTTTATATTTTCCCCTCCATCTGATTTGTACTCTCTTTTTTTTGCCTTTTGATGTCTTCCTTATGCTCTATCCACCTAAACAGGTGTATTTAATTATTTATTTATTTGACATTTGTTAACTGGGATAGTCTGACTGGATCACAAGACCCATTTTCAGTGGAGGCCCAGGGAGAAAAGCTGCACAATTTTAGAAAATTACAAGACTTACAAGCAAACTACAATATATAAGTATACAGTGAGTATACTGTTAGTTTAACTGTGATAACACTTTACACAAAGACGTACAGGCACATTTTTTTAGACATGTGTACAGTGAATTCATCACATGTTTATCTTGATAACACTTTACACAAAATTATAAATTTGACAAGACTTTTAACATGATACAGTGTCACTGCTTCAGTGATAGGATATTTGCACAATACCATTCTTCATGTTTGAATTGGAAGAATACTTGTGCTGTTTAGAGTAGTTCATAAGGAGGTAGAAAGGTAGGAGTAGTATGGTACATTTTTTCTGGTCTTGACAGTGCTTAATGGTAGTGGACATGTTAATGTAACTGAAGGAGGTATAGGTTGTATACTAAGACATGCACTGTTACGTGTGGGAGTCCCCAAACCCATTTTTTCCTACTCAGTCTTAGCTTGTTTTCAGACACTTCTTCCTTTCCATCTCTCTAATATCTTCTGTAAATCTGGTAGCTTGGTCTCCACTGGGCCCACTGACATGATTCTTAGTGTATGCACTATAACTGGAAATATCATCATTCTAATCGCATTAATTTTATCTAGTTGTATGTTCAGTGGTAACTGGTGACGTCAAATCAAAGGGAGGGGCTGCAGGAGACAGCTGAATGAGTGGGGCCAAATACAAAGGGTGGATCTATGTTATAGTGGCATCAACCCTGACCTTGCTTACCAATTTACATCAAATAAGTGCTCAGTCACTATTGCACATGTTGAATAATCCACCAACCAATTCTACACTAAAGCGAATTTCATAGCTAATGAGGTGTTTAGGTTCTGCTATAACACACAAAAAAAACCTAAACAGTATTTAGTCTTGAATGATTGAAACTATTATGAGAACACATGCTGTAGTAAACATACATTGTACTGTATGATGTAATCTGCATTTTACACAATGCCAAATGAAAAGTAAGGAGATTTGGAGTTCTCACTGTACTATCTTAATTTATTATTCACAGTTCAAGATCACTCCAGTATCTAATATGCCAATGATTCTGAGGCACAGTCAGATGATCTCAAAGTCCATGCTATTTGCTATTATAGTTACAACAGATGGAAAGCAGAGCACATTGCTACATACATACACACACACACACACATATATATATATATATATATATATATATATATATATATATGTACATGCATATATGTATATATATATATATATATATATATATATATATATATATATATATATATATATATATATATATATATATATGGTTCCCTATGACTTCATCGAAACTTCATTTAGTTGAAAGTTCATTTCGTCGAAAGTTCATTTCATTGACAAGCATTTTAGGTGGGGGGCATATATGTGTGTGTATGTATGTAGCAATGTGCTCTGCTTTATATATATATATATATATATATATATATATATATATATATATATCTCTATATATATATATACATATAGGTTGGTTTGAAGACTTACCTATGCATGCTGCTAACAGTACTTCTTAGTCTGTTTCTGCACCCAAACAGAAGCTGTTGTCTGGTCTGGAACATACCCGGTCATACTGGATTAGATTTTTCTTTCCTTTTTCTGGACACACAAAAGGGACTATTTTAAGTTTCCCAAGCAAATATAGTATTCACATGACTCTGGTACCAAATAAGTGCTTGTAGTATAGTACCAAATAAGTACCTCTGTTTTGTTCCTCTGAGTATTTCTCGGGTTTGTTACTTATAGATTAAGTCCATTCATCTCTCTTTATTTTGTGCAAACAAATCAGTAACTCTTTTGTTGAACTTTGTTATATTGCACATTAACTCCTTTCCTATGGAAATCATATCCAATGCATTCATTCTTTCCTGACCCATTGTACTATGAAGAAATGTTTTAATTATTTTTATTTTTGAAAAACACCTTTCTGCCTCAGCAGTTAATACTGATGTGGTGGCTATAATCAACAACACATTGCAAATCACTGAAAACACACTGGTTAATGAGTTGTCCATCAAGAATTCTAACATCTTGACTGTACTGCCACTTGCTACAAAGTCTTCATGGCGATACACCACTCCAAGTTCCATTCTAAGTTGTCCCCTCAACAGGACTGGATAGTTTTCTGTTGTTGCTGCTGTGAAGAAATTTTCTGGAAACTCTTATGTATGCTGAAAAGTTTTCAGACAGTAGCAGCTGAGAAGCCTGAAAATGCCCAGTTTGTTGAAATCATGATGTTGCCTGGAACTTTATGACATCACACACTTCCTTTGCAGCAAAAGACAATGTCTGATGCGATGGTTAGGATCTTGATGGTCCTCGTTTGTGTCTTGCCAGGATGTTCTCTGTCTGTAGCTACTGATCTGCAATGCTGTAAATATCTGATCTGAGTTTGTAGGCATACAAGTGTACATAATAAGCGCATTTAAATTTCTGTCTTATGATGGCCTGGACCCCATGCTGAACTCCACTCATAACAGATTCACCATCATAACACTGCACAATCACTTTTTCATGCTGGTTTCACACTGCTTCCTTCAACTGTTCACTTATCACACCAGCAATGTGCTCTGCAGTCTGTCTAGGTGGTATAAAATATCCCCAAAAACGCCCCTGCACCTGGCCATTGACAACATAACGGACATAATGGCACTTTGCCACAGCCTTGCAACATCAGTGGTTTTATCTGCAATTACTGCTACA
The DNA here is from genome assembly GCF_019279795.1 of Protopterus annectens. Classification (NCBI taxonomy): domain Eukaryota; kingdom Metazoa; phylum Chordata; order Ceratodontiformes; family Protopteridae; genus Protopterus; species Protopterus annectens. The sequence goes on along the minus strand of NC_056743.1, from coordinate 1,354,244,642 downwards.
AATTTTGTAGTACAAATCTCTTTATTTTGTTTTTTCACATTGCTGACATGCAGTCCAGGAGTTCATTCTGAGCTGTTTTTGATGTTCCTTTAAAAATAGTTAAAGTTTTATGTGTTCAGCCAACTTCGGATCAATTCTGCAAGTGAAGTCTACCAGTCTGCAGAATATTCCAGCACTCGGCGAGTCTTTTGATTCATCATGGCCTCTTAAAGCTACTTCTTCTTCAGCACACAGCTTGATGCAATCAATTATAAGTAATAGAATATGCCAGTTTTCTTCTACTTTCTTGCTGTGTCTTTCCACTGGTAACTGGTATCCAGTACTTAAATAAGACCTAATATCTACAGCTCCCAACATTGCTAGATTCATTTGGTTGTCAGCATGTTTAGCAGACTGTTCATGTTTTCTAACCTTTTCTACAATTCTCTTCAGGTCATTCACACCCTTTAATGTCCAGGCATCCTCTCTACCAAACAACAAGCATGGGAAGAAGTACAAACTGTTTGTTTCCTCACACCCACAGATCCAGGTATGCCTGTTATAGGGTACGCTGCTGAAGCAGATCCCTATCATATGAGAGAAACCACATTTGACTGAGACCATAAAACTGAAATTTCAAAAGACTGAAAAGTCACTTGACTGAAACCCATAAGACTGAAACCCATAATACTGAATTTCAACATACTAAATTGTAAACTGGACCATATAAAACAGGAGTAGGTGGGGGGCTACACCACCCTGACCCCCCAATGTGAGGGGGGCTGTGCCCCCCACACACCCCTAACTATATATACTAACTCCAGGATTGCAGTACAGTGGGAAAAAGGGCATATACCTTTTACTTACTATACAGTAGTCTATATGCTGCCACTACTATGCCCTTTTTCCCACTGTAGTGCAATCCTGGAGTTAGTATATATATATATATATATATATATATATATATATATATATAGTTAGGGGGTGTATGGGGGCACAGTCTGGTTTTATATGGTTCTGTTTAAAATTTAGTATGCTGAAATTAAGTATTATGGGTTTCAGTCAAGTGACTTTTCAGTCTTTTGAAATTTCAGTCTTATGGTCTCAGACAATGAGTTTTAGTCAAATAAGGTTTCTATCATATGATAGGGATCTGCTGAAGCTGTGTGTGTATGTTCTTGACCTACTTTTACCTTGAGACTCAATCTTCAGGTATGGGTCTTCCAGTCATCTTGATTTTTAACTTCTCATCAAAAGTCAAGTCTGTAATATTAATAGATTTTTAGATAGGCCACTGAAACAATCTGCTCACTCATTCTGGTATTGTGGTGGTGGTAACACTGAAGTAATCATATTACAGAAATGATTAAGTGCCACTGTTGTTTACATTTTAAGTACTGATTCACGTACAGTTCTCATTTCATTAACAGCCTTCATACCCATGACCCACCTAAACTATCTAGTTTGGCCTTGCCAAGATTACAAAATAATAATAATGCTTTTATTAATGTATTTTGATGCACACACTGTCACAGCTTGCATTCCATCTTGTTTCTCCCAAATAAACAATAAGAATAAAACAACAGGGCCAGTCATTTCATTGCCCAGTACAGTTTCTGTTTTGATCCTTCCAGGATTAAAATAATAATAGATTCATATTAGTTTAATGTTGCTGCACACAGACAGCAGTCACAGCCTGTATGCTTACCTCACCCATACACAGTAGCCTTGCAAAGCCAGAATTACAACATTAAATGGCAGGGCCAGTCATTTCATTCTCAAATTTGCATAGCCCCCCATCCCAATTGCCTGCCCAAAGTACCTGGTTTGAATCTAGAAAGGTAAAAAAAAATGAAAAAAAAAAAGGCAGCAGCTACGTTACTGCACTGCTTTCACATACATATTAGCCAAAGCTCAGCAAGCTCAGTGCTTGGACTCACTCCATCTCATTACACCAAAATACACAACAGTCCTGCAAAGAAAGAATTACAACAGTAAATAATAGGACCAGTCATTTCATTTACAAACAGCTTTTCCCATACACATCACCTACCTAAATTAGGTGGTTTGGCCTGCCAGCATTAGTAACAATGTTTTCACTAATGTACTGATGCATGCAAACTGAGTTTGCATTCCATCTTGTTTCACCCAAATACACATTTGTCCTGCAAAGCCATAATTATTACTCCAAATCTACAGTGTCAAACATTTCATCCAGAAACAGCCATCATATCAATTGCCAACCTAAAGTATCTGCTTTGATCCTGTCAGGATTAAAACAAAAAATAGCAATGACTGCATTAATTTACTCTTTTGCACAGAAACAATAGCCACAGGCTTGTATAACTGACGACTTTACCCAAACACACATAAATCTTGCAGAGCCACAATTACAAAAGTAAACAGCAAGGCCAGTCAACTCATTTCATTCACAACCCCCCTTACCTAACAACCCACCCTTACCTAACTACCTAACAAAGTACAAGAAGTGTTTTGCAGCAGCATCACAGTCAGAGAAAAAACATTACTGAAAATCACTGCTTTTATTTTAAATTTAAGGACATACTTTTTAACTGTTATAATGAAAGCCAGTTCCAAATCATGCTTGCCTAAGTGCAATTAGGTTTTACATTTTTAATTGTATTAGTTTTAGCCTTGTGTTTACATGAGACTGCTTATAAGAATGATACATTTTATAACTGACCATAAAATGAGAACCATGTTTTTCTTTTTTAATCAATACATTCTAATTGGGAGACTTGTTTTGCTCTAATTTGCATGTAAACTTATTGTGTATTGTAGTCCCAAAGGCGGTGGGCTGCAGTAACTGACTTTAGTCCTGCTTATGAGAAGTGCCCACTGTCCTACTAGCAGTCTTGCTGATATCGGAATACTACAGATTCAAACATTCATAGGACATGGCATCATTTAGTTCAGGAAATGTTTAACGGGTGGCATGATGCCAGGGTAATCCTATGAGCTAGGCTTGTAAAGGCTCCAGGGCCATTAGCCTAGTACACATCTATGAACCTATGAACCTATAAAGTATCTGCTTTTTACCTTGCCAAGATTAAAGTAGAAATAATAGTAACAGTTGGGTTACATACTTCCATTACTTTAATTTTGTTGAGAGAAGCATTAGTCACAGCTTGCATATGCCAGCTAAGTACACATTTCATTTTATTTATTTTACTTTTGTTTACTCAGATTTCTGCAACCAGCTTTTGTTAAAAAAAACATTTTCAGTATTCCCATGGAGAAAAGCTCCACCATACTACAAACATTTTTAAACAGACATTTAGTATATATGTGAACAGATATGAAATAACATACACTAAAGGAAAACTCCACCTTTGAACTAAAAAAAAAATGTTTTTTCACTGTATCTTTGTTTTTTGTTTTTGTTTGTTTGTTTTTTGAGCCATTTTAACACTTCAGAATCACTCTGACTGCTTCTTATAGAATTTTAATATGTTTCTGCTAAATGGCTGGCACTGGGGCTTGACATATCAATGTGATCTTGTTTTTATTCAAGCCTTTCTCTTTCTCATAATCCATTTAAAGTCTGCTTTCGATGAATCATGCTAAACATAAGGAGGTAGTGGTGTATTCCCATGCTATTGACATATAATGGGATTAGAGTCAGTCACTGTCATCTTATATACCCCTTGTAACAGAACTGTTTCTTTTATTTCTTGAACATCCCTCATTTGTGTGTGTCTTCGAGCTTGTTTTACAATATACTAAAGAGTTATACAGCTGCAACAAAAAGTAGCTAAATTGCAGGCTGTTGTTCAAAGTATCTTGTTGTAGTTCAAGATGAATTGACAGTTCTCTCTCCAAACACTTTAGTAAATGTGCTGATAATTTACAAGAATTAAAAGAAAAATATTTTCTGACTTTTCTCTAAATGTTATAGACAGCTTTGATACTACATTTAACTCATCTTATAATGCAAAGTAGTATAAACAACAAAAACATTTAAAGTTTAAAGTTTTACAATTCAATACTGTGATGTTGCTTATGTAAATTTGTCAAAAGAGGTGACAACTGCCTATGAAGGATTGACTGATCTAATTGCTCTGCCTTCTACAAAGCATGGCTACATTGGAAGTAGCTGCGAATCACTGTAAGTTCTCTTCCTCTCTAGTTTCACACCTCCCTGTCTTTACAGGAGGTGCTGAGGTCCTGACATCAGTAGGACTAATTACCCATATATGATCGTCAGGAGTACCTGACTACACATTTCTCTCTGTCTGTGGTATGTCATGCAGGTATAATCAAAGTTCCTCTGCAATTATGTGAGAAGTCAAGCTTAAAAAAAGTGGGTGGTCTTTCCCTTCCTTTGATTTCAAATTCCATTCGATTCTAGAGTAGTTGAACAGTCAACTTATGGTGTGCTGACCAGGCCATAAGAAGACCAAAATGTGCACATCCACAGCCAGAGGCATTTGGCTTTGTTGGCCTGGATCTGTCCATAAAGACATAAAAAGGAAAAAAGGAAAAAATCATGGACATCCAGAAGCCATATAGCTGAAACACTTGATGTCCTTAAGGGTTCATTTGCATATTTTCCATAGGCTTTTGTTACAGGAGGTTTAAGGCATCACACAGTGAAATCTGTAGCTTGGCTAGGTTTTTCTTGTAGTTTTTACTAATTTGGTTTGTATGACATTTTTACTTTTTGGTTTACTTGTTAGTTGGGATATTTTGCAGACACCTTAATGGTTATGGACATCAGCTGGGTTTAAAGACTCTGTGTCTCTACGATATTGGCAAACAGTCTACTTGTGTTGTGCTGATGAGGTCATAAGAAGACTGAAATGTGCATGTTAGTGGCATTTGGCTTTGTTAACCTGAATTTGTCCATAAAGATTTAAAAAGCAAAAATTAAAAAATCATTGAGTTATGAATGTTTAGAAACCATATAGCGGAAACACTTGTCCTTAATGGGTCATTTGCATATATCCCATGGGCCTCTATCACAGGAGATTTAAGGTATCTCACAGTGAAAACTTTAGATTGGCTAGGTTTTGCTTGTACCTTTTACTAATTGGTTTGTCTGTGTGACTTTTTCACTGTTTGGCTTCATTTGATTCCAAGGCAAGGAAATAAAAGTTTTATAAGGTACAAGAAGGTTTTTGGTATCTACACAATGCTTGAACCATGTTGTAGGGAGAAAAGCAACTTAAGAGTTGAGTTCAACAGTAGGAGATGGTGGAGTTTTCCTATAAGAATTATTCATACACTTGCTAATTATTTTACATTCATCTGCAAGTATAGACAGAAAAGTATTACAGTTTTGCAAAGCCAGAATTACAACAACAGCAAACAACACGGTCAATTGTTTCATTCACACATAGCCACAATCCCCATTAACGATCTCATCCACAGTATCTGACTTGATCTTGCAAGGTTAAAAAACAAAAAAAAGACAAGCCCCGAGATTCATGAAGCTTGCGCCAGGCACAGGCGTAGCATAGGCGGTATAACGCCAAACATGTCCGCCGAGCGATTCAGATATGATCCAGTTCCACATGCACTACCGGCGTATGCCAGATCTGCGCAGCCCTCGGCTTAGGTATGCTAATCACCCCATGCGCAGTGCTGCACCATGCAAATGAAGGTACATAGTGATTCATGAAGTGGTGCAGGCGTAGCGTAATCCCACAGAAATTGGTTTTAA